>NC_051246.2:78299885-78469885 GCF_015237465.2 Chelonia mydas
TTTTTCTTTAAGATATCTTTACAAAATATTAGCACACATCAAACAGACATTGGGACCCATCATCCCTTGGGTTGTCTGGCCCCTGCTCCCAGAATAAAGAGCCAGAATTATTAAATGGAAATAACAGAGAGAATGGAGGGCATTGAACCAATGCAACATTGTCACTCCTGCAGCACCTGTGCTAGGGGCTGCATGAGTGGGAGATGTGTGCCTAGGGGGGTCCGAGAAGCAGCCACTATATTCGGTATTATTCTCTGGGAAATCCATGTCATTTCTAGTTTAATCGCTCTCTGCCAGTAGCTCACCAGTGGCCCACTCATGAGTGAATTGTATTGCCATGGGGAGTAGGGTTGGGGAGCAATGCACAAGGGCTAGTCCCTGGGGATTACAGACATGGATGTCAGAGCAGGGAAGCGTGAAGTTATAGGACCGCACTCCTTGCCTTCTTGGGTGACTGTATAACTCCACCTTCTGGTGGAGATGATGTTTTGGACCCTCTTTACGGTGAGCAGTGTGGAGCTTTCTTAGTAAATATTCTCTGCAGGAATAGATGAAAGGGCCCACTGTCCATAACTCTCTGTGTAACAGTACTCCTTGAAAAATTGCAGCTGCAGAGCCAACTCCTGTTTGCCTTACTCAGGTGAGTAGCCCCACTGCCTTCTGTGGATCTTGAGATACGGCAGCAGGATATGGCTTATAATGATATACTAGGATTTTAAGACTTGTTCTAGTGGAACAATATGACATGTACTTTTAGGCCTAAGACTTTGAGGTACCGAGTAGCTTCATCTCCATTGACTTCACTGAGTGTTGAAGGCACTCGGCATATCTCAGGAGTCACTCAGCACCTTTCAAAGTTGAGCCTTTTGTTGGTTTCTGTTTTGTTCATTTACGCAGTTGGGTCCATTGATCTGTGTGCGGAACTTGCATTAATACTCCTTGTGCAGAACCAGGACAGGCGATAGCCTTTATATTTTTAAAATACCAAAACCAAACAAATCAGATATTGATATTCAATTGACATGTGTTTACTTAACAGTATGCATCCTCCTGGAATTTATCATAGAAATTCACCCAGTAGGCTTTTTAAAGTACGCTTACGTTTTGTGACACTCAGTTGTGCTCAATATTTAGTTCTGTTATGTGCATTATCCTGCTGAATGATCAAATTAAATTCAAACTAGAATTTGAATGTCTGCAAACATTGGCAAGAATCTGCAGCTAAATTTAGATGGAAGATTTTCAGTGTCTGTTGTTTTTCTTGTTCGTTTTAGATGGGTAAATTGTAAAAATGTTTAGGAACCTATACTGATTTTCTTTTACCCTCTTTGTCTAGGTTTGCAAGGCATGCCAGGGGACTGCGTCTCTCAGGGTGGTCCTATGGGTATGAGTATGGCACAGCCAAGTTACACTCCTCCCCAGATGACCCCACACCCTACTCAGTTAAGACATGGACCCCAAATCCATTCATATTTGTCAAGTCACCCCCATCACCCAGCCATGATGATGCACGGCGGACCCCCTACCCACCCTGGAATGACCATGTCAGCACAGAGCCCCACAATGTTAAATTCTGTAGACCCCAGTGTTGGTGGACAGGTTATGGACATTCATGCCCAATAGTATAAGGGAACTCAAGGGAAAAAAACAAACAAAATATCAAACCTATTTGAAGACTTTTGAACTTTGACCAGATATTGACACTTAAAACGAAATTCCAGACAGCTGTGATTATTTTTTACTTTTGTCATTTTTCATCAACAACAGAGGACCAATGAGAAAAGAACAGAAATGTGAAATCATGGGCTCACTGAAACAATTATGTCCATGTAAAGATCCTCTGAGGGAAAAAAACAAAAAACAAACAAAAAAGACTCCAAGAGTTATAACTACTGTAGTATAAACATAGGAACTAAGTTAACTTGTACATTTCTGTTGATCACTCCGTTATGTTGCCTCAAATAGTTTTAGAAGAAAAAAAATTCCTTGTTTTCCACACTATGTGTGTTGTTCCCAAAAGAATGACTGTTTTGGTTCAGCAGTGAAGTCACTATCCATGAAAGACTACAGTATATTTCAGACCCGTTTTGGCCAGTCAGAAAAGAATTACCCTGGAGTTGAAGATGAAAAATCTTGCTGGGTCTCTCATCACTCAGAAGACAGTTCCAAGAAGGCCTTGCCATCCCCTGGTTTTGTTCCTTCATAAATGTGTCCTTTAGTTTCAAACAGATCTTTATAGTTTGTGCTTCATAAACCCATTTTGTGGACTCTTCTTCAAAGAGCTTGCAGGTGAAGATTTAAAAGACAAAGCAGGAGCTTCTTCCAGTAGTTCTGAGCCTTGGCTTTGGACAAAACAAAACTAAAAGTTGGGCAGCTTTCCTCAATGAAAGAAGTTACTAATGGTCTTTGCACCAAACCTAGAACTTTATCATGAACTCAAAGCTTGGGAAAAAAGCAAGAGAATACTGTAACAAACTTCGTACAGAGTTCGGTCTATTAATTGTTTCATGTTAGATATTCTATGTGTTTACCTCAATTGAAAAAGAAAAAAAAAAGAATGTTTTGCTAGTATCAGATCTGCTGTGGAATTGGTATTGTATGTCCATGAATTCTTCCTTTCTCAGCACGTGTTCCTCACTAGAAGAAAATGCTGTTACCTTTAAGCTTTGTCAAAATTTACATTAAAATACTTGTATGAGGACTGTGACGTTATGTTTAAAAAGACGGTGTTAAGTCACAAAATGCGGTAATAAATATTTCATTTTTGATTTTTTGTTAGGCTTTTGAGTTTTTAATCATGATTGGGAAAGATGGCATTTGTCGAGCAAAAATGTCTAAGATGGATTTCTTACTAATGAGTCTGAAGAACGGCTGCTAAAATCAGAGACCAGACACCACAGCAGGCATAGCATAGGCTGATGAGACAACATCTGAATTTGTACATTTCTACTGAACAGACACCAGGTCACAAAATCCAAATGTAGTCTCATCAGATTATACTTTTTGTAGCTGTATTGATATATATATAGAGAAAGAGAGAGAGAGAGGTATGGCTTTAGAATAGCTGTATGTACACACAAACCCTGCATAACTACAGTGTGTTTAAAGCGGGAATGATTAAAGAATATTTGTAACACAAGGCTGGATTGAGAAGTTTTAAGCAATCAAACCCATCTTTGACTTTAATGGGAGCTTTGCTTCCATAAGGAGTGCAGAATCGGGCCCTGGAAACTGTTTTATTACTTTATGTCACAAAAGCAAAAACGATCAGGTGGATGAATTGGGAAAATGTAAATTTAACTTTTGAAATGCAATTAGATGATCTAGGTCCACTGAGGGGAGGAGAATTTGTTTTAACCAAAATAATACAGACTTCTTGTGCTCTGAAATAACTAAATGAAAGGAAAGTATCCTATGTTCTAACTCTAAGCCATTACAGCAAGAAATTGAACCTTCCTCCTCTGCAGTGAGGGAATTTTCTCATTACTTCAGTGGTAACAGAATCGGGTCCCAAGAAGAGGGGAAAGATTTGAGTTTCTTATTGATTGCTATTTTGGAGAATAAAAATACCTTAATTATCTTTACTTTCTAGGAAACAACTGTCACTGGTT
Source organism: Chelonia mydas (assembly GCF_015237465.2). NCBI lineage: Eukaryota > Metazoa > Chordata > Testudines > Cheloniidae > Chelonia > Chelonia mydas. The sequence goes on from NC_051246.2 coordinate 78,303,497, forward strand.
TATTATTAAAAACTGACTGACAACTTTTAATCTTTGGAATGTTGAAAAAGTCTTAGCTTCCCAGTTAATGTTTAATTTCTGAACTGAGTAAATGGACCCACGCTGCTGGCAAAGGAAGGAAGGAGGCAAGTGGAATGGGCGGGAGGATTAATTTAGCAATCGGGTCCTGCTTTGTAGCCGTCTTTTAAGGCATTCCCTGAAATTTAGAGGATGGGAGATTCCACATTTGGCTTTCATTCTTTCTGTCCTGATTAAAAACGCCCCGATCCTTAATTCCTGTATGAAATGCACATCCTGTCCTCCCGATTTCAAAGTCTTTGATTATTTTGATGAGAGAAATAACAAGAATAAGAATCAAAGAGGAGTTGTCTTTGCATCACAAAAGCTACTTATTGTATCCGATTTGCTGTCATTTCCCCCTCCGATTTGAGGAGGAATATATATATATCAAGATCAACGAGGGGGTTCTTTTCCCTAGTAGATTGTTATTTTTGTAATGAGTTAAATATTTGTAATACTGGTATATTTTCTCGCTGGGCTGTAATCTGCGGGAGCTGTGTTGCTGGAATCCAATGTAAACAGATTGCTCCAATCTGAGGTTTGCTATTTAGTATGGAGGGTTCCGATTTGGGTGTATTTAAGAAATGCTCAGCTGTCAAAAGTAAAAAAAAAAAAAACCGGGAATAGTGTTTTGACAGCGGTATAGTGTGAAAGGAAATACTGTAGTATGAATAAAATTGCTTATGTTCTGAGAAACGAAGGGTAATAGAAAAACACCTCTTGTTTTGCTATATATGTGTGTGGAAACTTGGCATGTAAATTTCCACTTCGCTAAGAGATTCTGGGGAGAGGGCTGCAGTCACCCCAAATTAGGGCTTTTCAGACTGTGCACTGCAAAAGGAGAAGTGGGAAACGATGTCTGTGTCCGTGCCGCCTTTCGGCAGAGTCCTGTCCTGACTTACAAGGAGGAAATGTTAGTGGAAATGCTTTATATATGTCTGGCCCAGAGCTGATTTGCACGGGTGGGGGAAATGTGGCAAATTTATCTAGCAGCTGTCACAAGATGGAACCTGTTTTTTTCAAAGGATCCAGTGAGTGTTCCTGTACAAGTTACAGATCAGCCGTGCACCCCAAGCATTTGACAGGACGAATGAGGGCCCTCACTGCATTGCCTTTAGAAGTGGGAGGATCCCGTAAACATTTGCTTAACTTCACCTTTCATTTTGAGAGGCAATCCAGTGGATCCAGAGGGCAAATCCCCAGATCCTGTGGTTTACAGGCGGGTCTCTGCAGGAAGCGTGTGTTTGGCTTGGAAGGGAAGGATTTCACGCGACTTTGCGGTGATATCTCCGCCTCGCAACTCTTCACAATTACGATCCTGGTTGGAATCAATAGCAAATGTTGTTTTTAAACACTTTTTTTTAACACGCCTTCGGGGGAGAGGGGGAAACCGCACAGCTCCAGCAATATCGCTGAGCAAGCTGCTGTGGAGGTGGAATTCTGATCGGGCTGGGGAAACCCGGCATCTTTGTCCTTGGGGTGGGGCGGGGGGGCTGTGCTGAGAATAGAGACTGTTGGGCAACGTGTTGGAAGGCCGATTTTAATATTAATCGTTTTGGTGGAGAGAAAGAGACAGAAGGGAGTTTGCCCCTCTGCGACAGTGATGATGGATGACCCAGCACCGCCAAACAACTCCGCCCCTCCATCCTCACCCAGTGTCAAAGCTACTTTACTTGCAGCTTTAGGAGTAGAATAAACACCCTCGCCCCTTCTAACGCATCGATTTGTGGATCATTATGAATCAATTACTGCTCTCGGTGGTTACTTGGCTGAAATAAAACGGGCTGCGGATGGGGAAAGCGCTAGAAAGAAACGCAGAACAGACCTTATAGTAATATTGCTACTACTAATAATTAGTATTAATAATAAGAATTCAGGTTTGGGCACTTTCCAAAGATATCCCCCCCTCCCCCCGGCTGAATTATTTGCTGGATGCGAGCCACCCTGTGTGGTAGCTGCTCAAGTTAAAAGAAAGACTCTCAAACGAATGGGTTTTGCATTACACGCAATTACTTCGAGAAACAGCGACATATTCGCACCGTACCGCCGCCGTATGTATCTTGTATTTAACTCCTCTAGAGAAACCCACTGGAATGTGAGAAATGGGCTAGTCCGTGCGGCCGCACATAGGCCAAGTACGGGGAGTTAGCGAGGCCGAGTGGCATTTTCAGAAGGAGGTTTTAGGGGGGAGGAAAGTGTGTGAAGTCGGGTTTCTCTCTCTGTTCCCATTTGCAGCAGTGTTTGAGGACCTCAAGGTGTTTCTATGGCTACCTTGTGTATGTGGGAGGGTCAGATGTGGGGGTGCCCAAGAGAAAAGGCAGCTCTTGGGTGATCATTTATCAATGTCACCCACATAATGATTCTCTCTGCAGCCTTCTATTGATGAGGATAATTACATTAGCTCAGAGTGACTGATCAATGAAAAACCACCAAACAAAAACTTCTTTACTCTTCTATAATACCAAAAACAGATACAGAAATAAGATAGAAAGCCAGGGCGGGATTTCCCCCTTCCTTTCTCTTTACCAATGGATTTTTTTTTAAACAAACAGCGGAAAGTAGGGAAATAATATTAGATCTATTCCATTTAAAAGGAGGCTACAATTTTGCCTGTGAAAATGTTCCCTTCAAATCTGTTGGCATCAGTCTTTCCCTGGTAAAGTATATCATTAGTTTGACTATGAACTGCTGCTTCTCTGCTGGGGTCCAGGTTCTTGCCCCTTACACTTGTGCTGAGCCTTCTGAAAATGGAGAGGGAGCGTTTGCAGCGACGGGGAGGGAAGAGGGTGCAAATCATTTTCCTTTCAAAACTGCAGTTGTCAGGTTTTCTTTGTTTTTAATCACTTCCCAAAGTAGCTCTGCTAAAGACCGAATGTTGTCCCCGTCAGGCGCTGTTATACTGCTGAAAGTTTGCAGTTCCATTGCGATTTCGCTCTTTCGGGAGTTAAATATCAATATTTTCTCAATTAACGCGAATTCTAATGTTTTTACTTGTGAGTTGTTAAAGGCGCCGTAAATGTTATTACAAAGCCGCTAAGCTTCCGAGCACCGCCAGCAGACAGGTTGAGGGGCTGGGTTTTTTTTCTTCTCTCCAAAGGGCCTGCATCAGAAAGTCGATCATTTTAAATAACAACAAGGCAAACTGATGGGAAGGAAAAAACGGTTAGGGACAATACCACTTCATGACGCTCTCTCCTTTCCATCTTGTCCTGTGTCTCACATCGTCCCGCGAAAGTGAGAGCATCCTGTTTGCTTAAAATATTCCTAAAGGGCACCAAAAGGGTTAACTTAGTTTATTTGGATGAAAACTAGAACATTGTTGCATTTAGCAGCACGTGTTTTGCGTCCTCTTTCCCATCCCCCGCACAACACTGATGATGTCGAGCTGAACACGCATTTGCTGTGTGTGTGTGTGTATGCAATATCCCAGTCGGAGACTGCACTACTATGTGTGTTATATGTAATGTGCATGTTAAATTAGTATACAGTGTTTACTATATACAGTGATATATCTTTAACCACACAGCCTGCTAATTATTATGTACGTAGTAATGAACTTACATTTCTAAACCAACTTGTAAACACGCCTCAAAGTTAACATTTGAAAGTAAATGCAAGTCTGGAAGAGGCTATTTTGCGTATCTTTTGCAGACCTTTTAAAACAAATATTGCCAAATTTCTTGTGATAAAATCCAGTTTAGGCGCCGGATTCCGATCTCATTTACACAGGGTTAACTCCACCATTGACTTGAGAAGCCGGCTGGGGCCCTGAGCTCACAAATAGCCCTTTATTGTCTAGAGTTGCCCCAAAGGTGTTTAACATTTCTTAAATTAGCTCCTAGAAGAAATAGTGCAAACTTCTTTGCTACGGTGCATGCCAGTTCGAGATCAGAAAAGAGCCAGCGTCCTGAGGGGTATGCATTTCTTATGTCTAATATAGTCGAGCTAGCTAAATAATTGCAAGGGGAATGGCTAGAGAGAAAATTGAAACTCTTTCTATATTCCAAATAAAACTACTGCATTCCTAATATTTACCAAGTTGCTATTGTGTAGAAATCCCCACGTTGTGCTCCATATACCGGAAGCAAACAACTCCCCTGGCCATCACATACATTCCTCAGATAATCAGTGTCCCAAATCACTTAATCAAGAACCCTAAATTAATAATGGGGGCTCTGAGTTTCAGTGACGTTTTACGTTGTTTATTGAGTCAAGTTCCTGGCGTTACAAACATTCACTCCTAGAAAAGGGGCTGGGGTTGCCACTTGGTCTCGAGTGTCTGGGTTATAAATTCAGCGTGAGGGAGAAAACAAAGGCATTATCTAGTTCTCACCCAACCAGGTTTCAAACTAGGATCTTACTTTGTTGTACAGTTGGATTTGTCTGAGAGGAAGGGTGGGGGGGGGTTGATGGAATCTATGCCGCTGGCCTTTTCCTGCGGATCCGGGTCCCCACGACGGAAACATTTTCAGATCTATGAGCCCCGAGTGGATAAACACCCACAATTACTATGGGACAAGGACGAGTGGCAAAACCTGAATGGAACGCAGCTTTGGCGTTGGGTGAAACTAATGATGTGCGGCTGCTTTACCCTTACAGGGAAGGAGGAGGGGGGGGGAGCCCTTTCTGATTAATAAGTAGCAGGCTAATGTTGAGGGCTTTTTCTGCCCGATTGCCTTTTTGAATTAGAGCCGATTTCTTCACACTTCAATAGGGCCTGTCTCTTTTAAAATGACTGACAGATTTGTTTCTCCTTTTTTCTCTCCCTGAGACTTAATGATGTAAATTTTCTAATTAGTTAAATCACGTTGCTTAAAGGCCTTAATATTTACCGGGCAAGGAGTGAGAGTCCTGAGTGGATCGCTTAAAATAGCCAAAGAAATAACGTTAGGCTTTTAAAAGAGAGGGTGAAGGGGGGGGGGGAGCAGGAGGAATTGGGGGGGGGAGGGGGCGATATAACGTAAAACTAGAGGTAAAGTTCAGCCTGGAGCTTCTTCCTTCCTCCTCCTCCTCTCCTCAAACCCCGCTTTTATTTTTCAATCAGCTAAGATTTAATTAGGAGCCCTCAGGCCGGACGATCTGATATTTTCTCATTAGTTTCCCATCAGTAGTCTTGAGTGTTAGATTGGCTTAAAGGTTGTCAACATTTGACCAATTTTATTTAAGGAAAAGAAACCACGCATTATAGCTCCGGGACCTGAGATCTGAAAATAAATCCTGCCCCGATCAGCGGAACTAACAGGCGAAAAAAATGTTGACAATTCATCGTTGTATTTAATAAGTTGCAGTTGCATAATGTACAGTGCGCAGGGCGAGAGACTGCAGCGAGCCGGTCCCAGGCAGTGACACCCGGACCAGCAGCCGCGAGCCGGGCTAAGGTGTATGTACCCTCACGCAAGGGTGTGATAAATACCTGGCGGGTACCTAAGGACAGTGAAGTCAGACAAGGCTGAGTTACAAGAAGTGAAACCCAAGGAGAGGAGCAGTTTAGGGTTTGGAAACTGCAGCTTATTTTGCCTTTTTTGTTGTTGTTCCAGCGCAATGAAACAAGCCTTGTGGTTACCGCTCCTTTAGCCCAGACACAACATCAGAGCGCCCCCTGCTGGCCAACTGAACAGAGCGCCTCCGGTCCGCAGCACAGACTTCTCAAGCAAAGCTTGCCAGTACCAGGGAGATTTCCTGTCAGGGCTCAGTGTTTAAATATATATGTGTGTGTATATATATATAAGAAAGGACACTCTCTGTTTCCCCCCACGCCTTCCTCTTGGCCTCAGGGGATTATAATATAAACTGTTTAGGAAACTGCCATTTAAAAAAAAAACTACAAAAACTGCAGATCTAAAAAGGGGAAAATGTTGATAACAAGGATAAATATACCGGTGTAGCTGCTGCGGTTTAGTTTGTGTCGATTTTCCTGCACTCGCGGAGAAATGCAGACATCAAAAAAGTGATCTTATCGTCCTGGGTTAACGATGGCACAGAGAGAAGAAGGGCAGGTAACATTTTGTCCCCCCTGCTATAGAAAAGTTAAACCCAAGATGTTACAGAATACCGAGAGAATACCTGTGCCAGTGAGCATGTGGTTACTACTGTAGTCGAGTTGTCATCCAGGGAACTGCTATAACTTGCCACCTAGCTTCTTGATATTAAATGTAATTATACACATACACTCCCTCTACAGTCATACCCTGTGTCTGTGTGCCTACACTTACCTACACAGCATTGTGCATAAGCATTCGGTGGGAAGCTAAAAATGACAGTGAAACATGACCAAATAAGTGTCACATTTCCCCAGTCATTTATATGTAAGCTTACGATGTCTGCTCTTTAAAAACAGCAAAATCAGCTGTCCTAAGAACCTGATGCTATGGCATGCTCGGGTTGTTGTTGTTTTCTTATTACGCAATGGCTATTTCGCACATTGTTTATCCTTGCATGCGCGCACACACACACGTTAGAATAATAAAGCCTAGTCATTTTTTTCTATGGGGCCGTAATGATCACCTTGAACTAATATCTAAATTATTAGCACCATCTTCTTCTGGGAGAAAACGACCTGGAAATTCAGCGGTAAAGTGGGATCCTCAGGTAACAGCAGAAGCAGCTTTTATGCTCAAAAGCGTTCAGACAGTGGGCAGTTGCCTTCCTGGCAAATTATTCTCCATAACTTCGTGCGTGAGAGCAGACGGTTTTCTTCTAATGTTGGGTTTTTTCAACGTCTCCTTTGGAGGAGCTGCCGGTTCAGTGGGGCGGACTCAATCAGGAGTGGAGCAGGCAGCCCCCGGTGGAAAACAGTGACATGTAACAAAAGCAGAACACCATTTTAAAGCTCCAATAAAATCGTAAATCACTTGTGTTTAAAGAGGCACCAGGGCCACTGTGTAAACTGAGGTACAGTTAAATATTTATAGTTTAAAGGATTATTTTGTCTATTTTAGAAGAAACATCAAGTTCACTTGGTTCAGGGCTCTGTCTACACAGAAATACAGGCACAACAATGCCCTGCAGAAGAGCTGAAGGGTTTGGATCATGGCAGTAGCTCCCCAAATTTATTTTCGTTTTTTTTAATGTGTGTGTGTGTGTTTGTGTGTGTGTGTGTGTGTAGAGGGAGGAGGAGGTGGGGGAGAGGAATATATAACTGAACTGCAGAAAACACCTTTCTGGAAACAAAGGCAAGGAGCAGCATTTCAATTGCAAATGCATCAGCCAGAGACCAAATAACAGTTGTGGGAAGACACTCATAAAATTAATGTACCTTACTTACAAAAAAAAAAAAAAAATCAAATGCTTACTACAGTTACCTCGGTGCAGCTTAATAAAAAATTAGCCTTACTGACAGTCTTGTCAACATCTTAAGTAAATTATCATAGCGCTGGTCTTTGGAGAAGAGACCCCACACTTCTTGCTAAAACACCTCCTATCGTTAATCTTAAACCACTTGAAGATTATGATGGAAAGAATGGGATCGCTAGCCATTATCATCTCAAATTGCTGTTAAAAAGTCCGCTGTTTATTTTTGCAACCAAAGCAAATGTATCTGGGAAATACAGAAGAGGGAAGAAAGGAAAACACAAGAAAGGCAGAACAATTGAGGCGAATCCTGTTGCAACCCCGATGATAAACACATGGAAAAGGCTGTTACTGCTCTTTGGATTGCTGGAATTTGGGCAGACGTTAGAAAAATAAACAAAGCGATGGCTCCACATCAGCTCTGTAAATGCAATGATACAGTCAATGGAAGGTAACTCTTTTTCTAAATTAATTTTCCTTTTCCTGAATACTTAAATATTTGCTTACCTCCGCATCGACCAACTGATAAATACCAGAGCTATTTAAAAACTACTTACACCTTCAAGTGCTCATTTTCTTATACAAAATAGGTTCCTTTTTATTTCTGTCTTTTTCAATGTGTTGTATGCTTTTATAATAACAATAAAGTCTCTAATAGCATTTATTTATGATGATCCTACACACCTGAAAAATCTGCTCCCAATGAAATCTTTTCAAGAGGGATCTATGGTTTTATTGTAGTCCTTCCTGTTACAATCTGATTCCACTTTATATTGCCCTTTTTTTTTTTTTTTACAGCTGGAAAATAAAATATTCTTTTTGTTCAATTAATTCCAGGATTTGGCATAAACGGGGCAATCTGCTGTGTTCCAGTCATTCAACCTGAAATGTTATCCGCGTACCTTTGCACCTTAAGTGAATGCACAGTTCGAGGCGAACGGTGCATGTAGCTGAATACAACCAAAATGCAGATTGTAAAGTCCTTCTTTAAAATGCAACAGTTCACAGGAACGTTTAACAATACAATGTGAAACAATCGACTCCCCTCCCCAAAGACAGAGAGAGAGAGAGAGAGAGAAAACACTAAAACCTGAGGATGCAAATTAAACTAAACTAAACTCATCTCCATGCTTTGGCGAGTTGCATTTTCCTGTTGTTCCTACGAGGACTCCATTTCGATATCAGTGTAATAAAGAGAGAGGTAGGTGGGTTGATTTGTTTTTTGTTTAAATGGAGACAATATTTTTCTCTTGACGTTAAAAGGATGAATAACATGCGAACGGAAACTTCTGCCTTAAGCTCTGCCCAGGTACGTGTAGCACAGCCAGCCAGCTCCACCGCCTGCTCCCCCGCATTGCCCCAGCAGTGACCTCAGCCCGGAGATGCAGAGAGGTGAGAGGTGACTCTGCGAGCTAGCGCAGACCTGGCCCTTTTAGAGCCATAGCGTGGAACTGGGGCTAATCAGTCCTTCACTGGATTAAAATATAGGGACCAGGAGGGAAGCCCCTTGGTTGCAAAGAACATGCACTGAGAACGAAATAGCAATCAAATGAAGAGAATACTGTCCTGAGCAGAGGGATTTAGCACTAACAAACAGTTTTGTGAAGGCAAACGGTAAAATTATACACGCACTGTACCGCTAGATCAGTCAGACATAGACCTCTGTCTGTCTGTGCGATCATATCTGTCTATGACACACACTGTCATGAAATAAGGTGACAAAGTTATGATACAGCGTGGAAGAACTGTAGTCCTATCTGCTGTGCAACTGAGATGTGCACAAGCAGTAGGTTGTGGAACACTATGCGCTGGCGTGGTAAAATAATTGTCTCCATATCTAGAGATCCACTATTTACATTATAATGTACAACTCAGTTACATAAGAAATCCGGAAAAGATTGGCAAATTGGGTACTAGTTATCCATTTCGCTCTAAGGTATGGAAACAGAGAGAGAGAGAAATAACTCGGAAATATATACATTATACACACTCACATACACACAGATAATGGAACATTTGCAAAGTGATCGCTTAAAACAAATGTTCCTTTATTATTTGGGTACCAACGATTTTTCATAACCACGTGGAATCAGAGAAGATGGTCAACTGTCTGGTTAAAGTAGTCTGCTCGAATGCAATTATTTTACTAGGTTAATATGCAATTGCAAGAAGAATGAGCATAGGAATGACCTGGGATGCAAGGGAAAATATGTTCAAAACTAAAGAATGTTGGGGGAATGGGAATATTTGGAGCAGGATAGGGACCTGTAGTAAGAAATAGTTGTTTTTGTTGCTGAAGCCAGGTTACAAAGTTTAGGTTTTGTTTTCCAGGGAGCAAAACGTTCATTTTACACAGTAGTAAGCGGCTTCTTGATCAGTGCTGGAATGAATTTCGGGAGTGGCGCGCATACAGCTCTGCGCGAGGAAGAAATGGGTTGCGCGTTGTCGCAGCGATATTTTCCGGAGCAATCAAACAGACCCGCAGCTCAGGTAAGCTGCCACACGAAACTATTTTTAACTGAACAAAAGCCTGGGCAAACAACACGTGACGTCAGTGGCCAGCCTCCTCAGCTAGTGAAGGAGAGACGAGCTTATCTCACCGAACCTTTCTTCTGCCCCCTCCGCCTCCCCAAAATGCATAAAGGAGGAGGCAAAGCTCACTCCGTTCTTATGAAGCACCTCTTGGCTGATCCCGCCTGTATTAAAGAGCGGCCTCATAGCCTAGGGGGGTTGTACACCGCGGAGATGGGAACTACAGAAGCCAGGCTAAGGAGACGCGAGGGAGGCAAGGGTTAAAAGGCGATGTAAGGGACAGGTGTAGCAGAAAGCTCTGCTGCGAAGTGACAGCTGTTACTAAAAATATTTCGCAACTTTGGGGACTGTCAAGAGTGGAAGTTCCTTTAGCCCACAAGCCTTTCCCTCTCTGTGTCTGCAAGGAATCAGAATCCCTCATGAGCTGCAGGCATTGTTAAGGGTAGGTCTAGTTCTGCGCCTGGTTTATCGCTAGCACACACATCTGCTCAGGAGACAAAGGCAAGTGTATTTATCCGACCCCCTCCCAGCAGCTCCCAGCGCCTTGCTCGCGCACACAGACTGGAGTAAACAGCAAGAGACGTCCCAAGTTTAGCGATCAGAACAAGGCTTGATTTATCGTGAGCCCTATTCGCAGGCACTGTAAAGGCTAGTGACCATTATTTCCTAAGAAACAGTTCCCCTCATCCCGAGCCGTGCTCCCGCGCCGAGTGCAAAAGGCAGTGAGAGACTCACTCCGGCTCTGTCCTGCCTGGAAGGAAGGTTTGACCCCCGGGGCTTTCTAATACTGTAAACTTTGGAAATCTCACGCTGTTTCAAACGATTATCACGCTTTCTTTCTGTTGTGCAGGCGCCCTGAGGGATGAATGGGTTCCCTGCAGCACCGGCCTGGGGGGCTAAGGGATCTCGAAAGGTGAGGTTTGCCCAGCTCCTGCCCAGAGTCTGCCACTCCTTGCAAGGAAGCCTGAGTCTGGGGAGGGACGGAGCGATCAGGAGCTGGGGGCTCTTTGCCAGGGAGGAGGCTGGAGTGGGGTGAACGCATCTGCACGCAGGCATGAAACCTTGCGAGCTCTGGGCGAATTCTCCTCGCCTCCTCCCCCTTGTCTTCCTGCGTCTCCTCCGCCTCTGCAGCCAGAGCCAACAAGGGGCCGCGATTCGTTTGGCCGAGTTAGTTAAAATAAATAAACCCACGAAGATTCACTGGCGAGCAATGCCGCATCGACCCGAAGGTTTATTAAGAAGCGAGTCTGCTCCAGTCCCTCTTAAAGGCGAGAGGGTTGCAGCCAAGCAGAAGTCAAGTCACACTTGTTGTTATTCAATTCAAACTCCCTCTTGCCCTCCCCTGTGCCACCCCGGGGAATCTCACACACCAAAGCCATTGGCAATCGCTACCCACCTCTCATCAGCCCTTTGCCACCCGCCGCAGAGCAGAGTGGGGAAGGGAGCTGGCACAGCTAGCCAAAGCAAACACAGCCCTGAGTTAAACTCATTTCCTCAGCGAGCCTACGGGACACGTTGGGAGATGGCATCAAACCCGCTCAGCTTGTTCATCTTCTCCCTCCGCTCCGATCTGAGCAAGGATGCAAGGAGAGGGCTGCCACAAAGTGCTTTTTCTGTCTTGTTGGCGATGGGGATTGTTAACCCGAATAAAAATCCTTACAGCTGTCTCCTGGTGAAGATGCAATTGGTGTTATTGCCAATCACGATTAGCAATAATTAGCCCGAAAGCGTGAAGGATTCAGCTGCCAAGGTATTCTGAATAACCTGTTTGGAACAGGTAACAAAACATTAGGTCCAAACACAAACTAACTGCAAACTTCCAGTAACAGGGCTCTTCCAAGAGGATCAGATTCCAAATAAGATCCTAGCTCCTGGCTCCTCATGCTACCTTTTCTCTCATGTAGTTTACATATCCATTATTATTTTTTCTACATCTGTATTTTCCCCCACAAAGGTCTCTGCAAACTTGAAGTAGCAACTAAGCATCTTCTCCAAACATCTTTACTTGTTTACTCAGCTCTCTCAATTTTAAATACAAAGTAAACAAACTGGAGGGATAATGCAGTCCCAGAGCCAAGCCAGAGCTGCTCTGTTTATGCTCTGAAACTCATCCTTAGGCCCTCTGAATTGGGAAAGTTTAAATGAAGTGTAACTAGAAGAAGGTCACAGGTGACTGACAAGTTCAAGCTACTTATCTCAATTATCAAATAGTTTTATTTCCAAATTGTGTTCAATTTGATTTTCCTGCCTCGCCACAAATTAGCTTAGAAAAAAATCAAATGAAAGCAGACAATTTAAGCCAAATCCTGTAAACCATTATTTATTTGTAAAATCATTTTTGTGATATATACTCCCATTAATGGTTATGCGGTTGCCAAATCTTTCCAAGTGGATTTAGAAATGTAGCCATCAAATTATTTCAAAGGCAGGACTATTAGGGACAAAAATAATTATGAACTTTCAGAAGCATTATAAAAAATAAGTTTCTGAATGTTGTCTCTTTAAATTTCACTTAAATTTTCATTTCATTTAAGCCTTGAGGCACAGTAGAGAGATATTCAGTGTCTAACAAGGAGTTTGGAAAATAATGCTCAGTACTAGAATAGAGCACAATTTCTCCATAAAATATGGATAAGGAATCAATTCATAAACACAAATACCCACTAGAACTGAGTTTTAATATAGCATTTCATATGAAAATTTTTATATGCATTATTTAGGAGATAACAAAAGCTCTTCAAATCAAGGCTTATACAGTCACATCTGGGGGTTTTTCCCTTCTAATTTTCATTTTTTAGAGAAAATATTAGGAACAAAACTACATTGCCCCCTGTTACCATATATATTAACTATTACCATCAGCTTTTAATCAGCAACATGTATATTGCCTTAGATTTACAGAATCCATACCATGATGCTTCTTTCAGAGGACAGTAAAATAAGGATACTATCTTTATTCAGTTGTAAGATTTGATGTTAAAAAACAAAAGCACAAACACACTTGTCTTACCATTTGTTTTAAGTATATTTAAGTACACACACACTGAAACTGAAGTAATGAACGTTAGATGACATCATATAAGCAATCAGAGAACTGAGAACACAGACCTCTCCAAATAAGAAGTGGTTAGAGTGAATTCACCTATATTAGACCCAGACTTATCCCTAACCAAAGGTGTTCTACTTGGGACATTTAGTAAATTTTCCTGTGTAAAGTCCAATCCCTGTCACTGTCAGTACAAATTCTTTAGGCCTTCCAGTCTAAATAAGCTATCTCCAGTAACCAGGGAAAGATTAAAAACCTACTCTCAGGTTTCAGATAGTTTGATATAATTCTTTTGCTAACCCCATTTTTTTTAATAACATGATTACTCTATAATCTAGATGAAAGGATAAATATTGAAGAAGGCTCCTTTGTGAGCCATATTTTTTTTCCAGTGTACACCAACACAGCTTTGTCCTTTGAATGAAAAGGCAGACAAAGTGTTTTCAAAATAGAAACACCTAGGATTATTTTGAAAAACATAAGCAGTTTTTTAAAAATACTCTGGAGTTTTCTGAACAACCCTGATGTACTCACATTCTTATCTCAACTTCTTTTTTTTTTTACAATTGTAAGTGGATAGTCAAGCTAAATTGATGCTTTATGTATATCTTGTCTCAATTTGTAAAACTATTCTCTGGAAGGAGATAATTTGAAAAAAAAAATACAAAAAAGAAGAAACGATACCACTGACAACAATTTACTTAAATTCACAAACCTTGAAATTGATGCATCTCCTATCAATCATAGTCAGAAGATTCAGTAAAACACATCCAACATTTGTATATCAAAAGTGGGACTAAAAAAACCTGTTTTGTTCAATTTAAACATCCTTCACCGTGTTGTAGTTTTATATGCCGATATTGATGTATGCACTTATTACAAGTTAGATTTCTCCTTTCAAACATCCATACGGTATTAACCTCACAAAATTAAAGTGCATGCCATTCTATTGTACAGATGTTTGTTCTCACTGGCTTACTGACAATGAAATATTTATTAAATAGTAATAAGGCGATATTGACTTCTCTATTCTGTCAATATGAAGATTTGTTGATCTGTGAGGTTAATATTGATGAGGCAGAGTGAGGTAAACATTTGGTCAGGAGGGTAAATAAATTCTGATATTGACATAAATAAAACTTAGTACTAATATGAAAACTAACCTCTTTTGTTTTTATTGGTTACACACACATTAGTGCAACCTATCAGCATGTGAATGCATAGAGCCATGTCGTATGCTCACGCCAATGTCAACACTTGACACTAGTTTTGCAGAACGTAGTCCAAAAATGTCTGTCAATGGTATTTAAAATTAAGCTCAAATGATGCCAAGCACTTGTGGTCTTTAGTCATGCTCTGTGTTCATTTCAAGCAGACAGTGTTAGTTTACAAATGGAGTAGTTCCTTAAAATACTACTGGATGGGCTCTGTTTATGTCCTCAATATTCTTCATATGAAGGAGACTTCTGTTCCTGCTTAAGAATGGCTTTGAAAGAAAAATAGGATGAGCTCTTCTGTCAAAATATTATTTTTGTTTGTTATCTCATCAAAATGTCAGTGGAAGTTTCCCCTCCTCTCTTTACCCTCTGCCACAGAACACAATAGCATACAGGCTTTGAACAATACCAGAAGCCATTTAACTTGATGAGTCTGGCAGAAGGAGCTACTATTTTGTTCATTATTTTCCTCAGATTTCCCTTCATTCTATTTAAGAGAAGCTCAGTGCTGCTTATTGTGGAAGAATCTACTATTCCATCCATCAGGTGTGTCTCTCCCAGCTTATATTATTTTAATCTATCATATTTATGTGTTGGAGACAACGTGCGTGACTTGCATCTTGGTTTTCTGGGTAGAGATTAAAGTTATGCAACCTAGTATTTAAGTTGATAATAGAGCTACGGACAGAAAAGCCACGAGCGACAATATTGTCAACCTTCAGGTTTTTGATCACTGCTGATGGCCCTGATCCTGCAATCAGATCTACACAGGTAGAGCCTGGCACGCGTGCAGAACTCCGCTGACAGCAGTGCAGCTCTGCACGGGCACAAGGGTCCACTCACATGGATCGTACTGCAAGGTGGTGGCCTAACATATTAAAATAATACTTTAGCAGCCCTTATGAAATGAGATGGTGATCTCAGTCCACTTCACAGTGTAAAGGTGTCCACTCACTCACCAAATCCCACCACAACTGGGAATGGTAGTGGTAGCCTCAGCAGAGAAGTCAAAGCTAATGGTTATGAAGATGGCTGTTTATCCTCTCCCCTCTGGTGCACCCTCTGAGCTAGAGCAAGGGCATGGGAAAGTTTGCATTGTCACTACCTGCACTGTTCCTGCTCTGGGGATATTAGCAGCCAGGGCAGGCAATCTGTCACTTACTATACATGCACACCTAAATATATTAGAAAAGAATCACAATATAAGATCAGTCATTTAGCTCTTTAAGACTTGTCCGTCTAGTATTTCTGAATGGTGTGCTTGAGTGTTTTCTTTTCTTTTAGTTTCTTTTCATTTCTTTTCTTTTTCTCTTCCTCATATTTCAGTTGTCCTCACATCCTTCTTACTAGGAGGGCACTATCTCTGATCCATTTCTCCTGATCCTGCAGAACCAGGCAGGCAGATCCCTGTGTCCACCAGAGCTCCACTAAAAGTCAGTGGGGTTCTGTGCAGGCACAGGGTTCTGCTCACATACTTGTCTTTGGAGGACTGGGGCCCTAAATGTTCATCAACAGTGTTAGGTTCAGCAAGCTGGACTGAACTGGTTCAGGGCCAGAATCTGCTACCTTTCCTCATCTTGAATAACACCTTATTTCATGAGTAGTCTCACTGATTTCAAACTACTACTCAGCAAGAGTCAGGAAGGCAGAATCTATCCCTCAGTGATTTAGGACTATTCTGGGTGTCTTGTTGCTGCTCCCTGATAGGGTTGGATGTTCTACCCACTTCTGACATTGGGCCACCTATTCCCTGTAGCAGAATCCAAAAAAAGGTTACTCTTAAAATCTGCTGCTTGACGGACACTGGGACATAGTTAATGCAAAGTGGGATTTTCAAAAGCACCTAAGTGATTTAGAAGCACAAGTCCCATTAATTTGCAATCAGTATGGGTGAAAGGGACAGTCAGGGCAGCTATGGTTTCAGGATCTGGAATTTGGGCTTCAAAGTCACTTAGATGCTTTTGACAATCCCATCCATAGCAATGTTAGAAGCGGTACTCTTAGGTGTGTTAAAAGATGTCACCAAATAACTTGGGTACTCCTGGGTAACATGTGTACTTGACAGATACTGGCAGACAGCATTAGGATTCCTAGGCTAACTAGATCATTCCAGTGCATTGCCCTGAAAGGCCAGGATATATTTCCTCAGAAGAGTACATTAAGATACCAAACCCATACTTGATCTGTCTGTAGTTTCAGTGCTGTAGGTCTAATACCTGGATTTCTTATGGGGCAAATAATAGCTGAACAATTGCTCTGCCAATGGGGTAAGCTGAGTAAGAGAGAAAAGTCAATAATAACTAGAGGGCCTCCCATGTCTAGTTGCACATTTCACAAAATGGATTGCATGTGGAAGAAAGGCAGCAATTGTGTAAACCAGGTATAGATAATTCCCATGCTGTGAAAATCTCTCTACATTAAGAAGGCTGGTGGAGTAAAAGGTTACAAGAAAAAGGGTAATAAAAAAAATCAAAAGAAAAGGAAATCAAAATAGGTGCCTTTGCAAGTAAAGAAGCCACACTCTGACATGGTGGTCTTTAATACAAATACATTTGTCTTTCAGACCCTCTGCTCTTGATTAGAATTCTGATGTCACTGGAGGGGTTACAATTTTGTTGAGTTTCTAGATCTCAGTTGTGCTGTCAAGGGGTCATTCTTTCTGGTAATAAGGTAGCTAGTGGCCCCTGGGAGAGAGGGAAAACAATTGACTCTTGAAAGCAGAAACATATACTGAAGTCTAGAGTAGGTTTTTTGGCAGTGTACCAGGTTTTTTCTCATAGCATTTGTCATTGTAGCAATGAAAAAATTGTGGGAGTTCTACAGGCAGTTGAAAAAGGAAAAAAGAACACAACAACAACAAACTAGATGTAATTTATTTTGGAATTGTATGTAAGAGCCGGTTGTTTTTTGTTTGCCACACTGTTGGTTCACTTGTAAAAGAAATGAATCTCATTAAATAGAAATATGTTGCTTATTTTAAAGCAAATGATTATCAAATGACTATACTTCAAAACATTTTTCCTTTAATTTGAAGTGAAGTCATTTGAGCTTGAAACATATGCCTCTGCTAAATGCAGACTGCTCTGTTGCCAAAAAAAGACAACTTCATTCTGAGTCCACTGCTTTCAAAAACTGGTGATTCTGGATGTCGCTGATAGTATGAATCTTGGCAGTAAGTCTTTACAGAGGTCAGTACTAACGTTTCTTTGATTACCACTAGTTACTTTTGATTCTTTAAGGACAAAACTAGAGTTTTATCTATCATCATACTAAAGCAGAACAAATGAAACATTGCTTTTAGTTGGCTTTTGATGTATTATTCCATGCTGTACAACTGAATAAAACTCACTAGTTGGCAAACAATTCACACTGAGATCTGGATGTAAATATTTTCTAAAGGGTTAAGGTTGGCTTTGGTTGACAAACCAGCCCAGTGGGCAGTATCTGTATCTCTTTACAGAGTGGGCAGTATCTGTATCTGTGTGTGTGTAATTATATATATATATAACTATTGTCACCAAATGTAATTTAAAGTAATCTAATTTAAACTATACTTAAGGGATTTAAAATGGCTTTTCAGCTTTATTATTATTATTATTACTGACCCCAATTCTGCAACTGAGAGTGTGCGGGCAAACTGTTGTAGCCACATGCTGTCAATTATAGGGCCTAAATCATGTTTCAACCAAGGATCTCAAAGCACTTCACAAATGTTGCTGAGCCGTATAATTATGCTCATTATATTGAAATGGAAACTGAGGCACAGAGAAATTAAATGGTTTGTCCAAGAGCACACAGAGAGGTAACTGCAGATGGGGGAACAGAATCCAGATCTACTGCCTCCTGCCAAAGTTCCACTCACTCCCTTTTCCTGCATGCCCACGGTCTGCCTTCCTCTAAGGGCTGGGGTGGGGGAGGAGTAATAACCTCATCAAGCAGCCCCATTCTTAGGCCTGGTCTACACTGAGGGCAGGGATAGATCTAAGTTATGCAAAGTCGACGTACTTAGACCTACTCACCGCGGTGAGTCGACTGCTGCTACTCCCACGTTGACTCTGCCTGCGCCTCTCGCGGCGGTGGAGTACAGGAGTTGACGGGAGAGCGCTCAGGGGTCGATTTAATGCGTCTAGGCTAGACGCGATAAATCGACCCCTGCTGGATCTATCGCGGCCCACCAATCAGGCAGGTAGTATAGACATACCCTCACACTGTTACTAGCAATATGTAGACAGCTCATTCAGAGAAGTAAGGAGTCATCTTACTGTCTTTTACTTCCCTAACCAGTCACAATCCTGCCCAGTTATTTTTTTTCCTGTCATGCCTTTGTCCGGGCATACAGAAAATAGAACTAATCATTTTCAGTTCTATATTTTACTAAAAGGTAGCATTAGCCATTTATTGATCTTAAGGCCAGAAAGAAACATTATGATGATCATCTAGTCTGGTCTCTTGCATAACCCAGGTAATAGAACCTCACAGCACCGGCCATAGAACCTCACTGTCAAAAAGCGACATTGTTCCCTGCTTTTTCTTGACCATCTTGCTTAAAGGAAGCAAATAAAATAAAAGCTATAGTACAGTTAACAGACTGAGTCTCAGGCCATTTTTGGAGAGCTCTCTTCTGCTTTCTTTTTCCAGTTAAAAATCTACCTCTTATTCTGCTCCTTGCTATTGCTGATTTTCAACCTAAGCAGTTTCTTCATGGAAAGAGGTTCCTGGAACTACCAACTTTTCTAATGCAGCTGGTCTGGTATTCAGTGAATGCATCAGTCTGGACAGCAATATTGTCTGCTTCTTCCCAGCATTATTCCCAAAGGTGATCTCTGGATGTTGGTTTGTCACCTGACAAAACCTAGATACACTATGCTCCACAAAGGGACTTAGGTTTTGTGATGGTGAGCATCACAGTGCCTTACTTTCAGGTGTCTAGAAAATGATTGGAACAACGCTGTGATCCACAAACCCTGACTTTGGCACGGAGGCTCCCTACACAGTGAATGGGAGAGATAGGTTCCTGAGAATGAGATCCACAAAAACTAGCATGCTAGGCAGGGCGTCGCCTAAACTAGCCAATGGGAGATGCCAATGAGAGGAAGTGCCTTTCTCTGCTTGCGATCCACAGCCAAGGACACCTCCTGGAGTCAGTAGTTTCTTGTGAGAATGAATTATGCATCTGTCTCATTCCACACAAAAGCGGGAGGCAGGGTGGGGGAGGAAGAGGAAGTGGTGGTGCCCATCTTATCACTTTTAACATAGTGGTTAAAGCACTCACCTGGGATGTGGCGCATTCAGGTTCAATTCTTCCCCACCTGACGGAGAGAAAGGATTTGAACAGGGTGTTTCCCACCTCTCAGGAGAGAGCTGTAACCAGTGGGCTAAAAGTTATAAGGTGGACACACCAACCTCATCATCTCTTTCTCCTTGGCCAGATTCTGAATGGAACCTGATCCAGCAGGCATGCTCAGAGGCCAGCTACTGGATCAGGCCCCCCAAGGGTAAGACAGGCACTCTTCCACCTCTCTTCAACTGGTTCATGGATTACACCGAGGCTTAGGTGGGAGCTAAACGTCCAGATGCCTAGAGTAAAGCAGCAGTGCACATGCCCAGAGGCAGAAACTTAGGCACCTCAAGAACTTTTACAGAGAAATCTTGGGCATTTTTAGGGTATGTCTACACTACGAAATTAGGTTGAATTTATAGAAGTCGAATTTTTAAAAAGCGATTCTATACAGTCGATTGTGTGTATCCCCACTTAAGACCATTAAGTCGGTAGAGTGTGTCCACAGTACCGAGGCTAGCATTGACTTCCGGAGTGTTGCACTGTGGGTAGCTATCCCACAGTTCCTGCAGTCTCTGCCGCCCATTGGAATTCTGGGTTGAGATCCCAATGCCTGATGGGGCAAAAAACATTGTCGCGGGTGGTTCTGGGTACATGTCATCAGGCCCCCATTCCCTCCCTCCCTCCGTTAAAGCAACGGCAGACAATCGTTTTGCACCTTTTTTCATGGGTTACTTGTGCAGATGCCATACCACGGCAAGCATGGAGCCCGCTCAGCTCACCGTCACCGTACGTCTCCTGGGTGCTGGCAGACATCTATTGCTACACAGCAGCAGCTCATTGCCTTGTGGCAGCAGATAGGGCAGTACGACGAGTAGCTGTCCTTGTCGTCTCCTGGGTGCTCTTGACCGGCCTTGGTCAGGTCTGCCGGGGCACCTGGGCAGACATGGGTGCTCCTGGAGGACCTTAGTAAGGGAGATTAGTCTTTAAAAAGAGACATTTTAGAGAACAATGGGTAGACTCTTTCACGGTGAACCAAGCTGTTAACATTACATAGCATGTGTGTTTTCTTTACAAGGTCGGATTTTGCCTCTTATATCGAGGGCCTGCCGGTATGGTTTGAGAGACCACACACGCAGGGCCGGCGGGCAACAGAATTCGGCTTGCAGGCAGCCATGGTAAGCCACAGTCTTTTGGCTTCTTTAACCTTCCTAACATGTGGGAATGATTTCAAACAGCAGCACCCTCATTTCACATACCAAGCACCCGTTGGGTTGGCCCTTTAAAATGCGTTGGCCATTTAAAAGGATGGGCTGCAGTTTTTGGGTTAATGTGCAGCACAAACCCAACTAACCCTCCTCCCCCACACGCCACACACCCAATTCTCTGGGATGATCGCTTCACCCCTCTCCCCACCGCATGGCTAACAGCGGGGATGATTTCTGTTCAGCCACAGCCAAACAGCCCAGCAGGAGGATTTCCGCTCCATCCCCGGACACGTTAACATACTTTTCCAGTAGCTGTACTGGCCGTGAATGCATCCCAAGTCTTCAGGGCAAATTAATCATTAAACTTGCTTGCTTTTAAACCATGTATTATATTTACAAAGGTACACTCACCAGAGCTGCCTTCTCCGCCTTCAAGGTCTGGGAGCCCGGGTTGGGAGGGTTGGAAAGGTATTGGATCCAAGGTGATAAACAGTTCCAGGCTGTCGGGGAGAATGGTTTCTCTGCTTGCCTGGTGTGCGCTATCATCTTCCTCATCCCCAAAATCCTCATCCCTGTTGCGTGAGACTCCCCACTTGCAGGAGTTCATGTATAGGGGTGCGGCAGTGGTAGGGGCACCCCCTAAAATTGCATGCAGCTCATCATAGAAGCAGCATGTCTGGGGCTCTGAACCCAACTGGGCATTTGCCTCTTGGATTTTTTGGTAGGCTTGCCTAAGCTCCTTAAGTTTCACTCGGCACTGCTGCAGGTCCCTGTGATAGCCTTTCCTTCATGCCCTTGGAGATTTTTTAAAATATTTTGGCATTTCTTCTTCTGGAACGGAGTTCTGATAGCACGGATTCGTCTCCCCATACAGCGATCAGATCCAGTACCTCCCGTTCGGTCCATGCTGGAGCTCTTTTGCAATTCTGGGACTCCATGGTCACCTCTGCTGATGAGCTCACCACACTGGCCAAACAGGAAATGAAATTCAAAAGTTTGCGGGGCTTTTCCTGTCTACCTGGCCAGTGCACCTGAATTGAGAGTGCTGTCCAGAGCGGTCACAATGGAGCACTCTGGGATAGCTCCCAGAGGCCAATACCGTCGAATTGCATCCACACTACCCCAAATTCAACCCTGTGAGGTCAATTTCAGTGCTAATCCACTAGTTGGGGAAGAGTACAGAAACCGGTTTTAAGAGCCCTTAAAGTCAGAAAAAATGGCTTCGTAGTGTGGACGGGTGCAGGATTAAACCGATCTAACGCTGCTAAATCTGACCTAAACTCGTAGTGTAGACCAGGGCTTAGTTACAGGCAGGGGATTTTGTGGATCACAGTGGTGCTTAAACTGGGATTTAGGTACCTAAGTGGATATGGGCCTATGTAACTGGTTTTATTCAGCACATCGAGAGAGTTCTTTTGATTCTATAGGACGCTTGGGTAATTTTTCCACCATCCCATCTGACAGGTCTCACTGGTGTGGTACGGACTTTGCTGAGTCCCCAGTTTTTATACATTTGCTCTGAAGATTTCTGAATCAGAATTATTTTCCTCATCAGAATGAAGTTAACATGTTATTCCAAATCCTGCAAAGAACTGTTTAAACAACATTTCAGCAACCTTGATGACTTCTTGGTCAGTGACAGGGTGGACCTGATGTTCTTCACTAAAATAATTTATAGTAATCAATAATTAATAAATAATAATACTTTGCACTTCTAATTCTTCCATTCACTTTACAGATATTATTGATGTAAACCACATTACTCGCCCCATGTAATAGACAGGGAAAACAACCCCACCCTTGCCCCCACCATATCTGGAATCCAGTCAGGAACTGATTTGCCCAAGGTCACAAAACAAGTCTGTGGTAGGACAAAGACCAGATCCCAGCACTCCCAATACTTAGTCCTTCACATTAAACACCAGACCAAACCTCCTACCTCCACAGTCAGGATGTCATTATCTAGGTGCCAACATAAGTGGTGCTGCATCCTTGCCACTGGCACCTTGTTCTAGTCTTTTGAGGTGATATCCTCAGCTGGGGCAAATTGGTGTCGTTCCACTGATGAAGATTTCAGCTGAGGAGCTGGTCTCTGAGCCTTATCAGTTGAAATTTCCCATTACCAGTAACACATTCCTCATGAGACCTATTGATTCTTGTTGCATCCATTAAGCTTTTGCAGTGACACTAGCTGAAGCAACTATGTCGCAAGAACATCTTTTCCCCTAGGTTTCTATTGAATAATGACTGGCAGGGAAGGGTTTTTATACTGGGCTTCCTGGAGTTCTATAGCCCAGGGTACTGGATTGTGCCACCAACTTTCGGAGCAGGAACATTATCTTCAGGTTTTTTATTTTAAAGTGCTTATGGCCATAGAAGCTAAAGGCTTACTTACAATTTTAAAAAATAATTATCCCATAAACCCTTGCACAGTGTTCTGCCATCAGGAACAACAAACTGGCAGACAATTAAAACAGAATACTGAAGTCAGACATAAACTAAAGCAGAGAATAACATCTTCGACCGTGAGACAAAGCTCTGGCAGATTGCCAAGGGGATTTAATTCTAAAGCAGGGCATTCAATGGAGCTACTCCAGGAACTGATAGCAAGAGCCTCCCAGCTCATCTTAACCTCCACAATGGGTCATAGGGCAGAATAGTCTCTCAAAACAGCTGGGTCCCAAACCATTCAGATCATTACCAACACCTTGAATTGCATCCAGAAGTTAACAGGAAGCCAATGCAGAGGCTTGAGCAATGGTGTTCTGTGCACATGGTGCTCATCTCACTCACAAAGCAGACAGCAGTATTTTGCATTATCTGCAGCTTATGGGTAGACAAATTGGACCCAAGTCATTCCTGTTGCAATTCCACTAGAGTGGGATAACACTAGGGACAAGTTTGGCTTATTAGGTGACTGGGGTCAGGTGGTGGGGAGAAAGAAGAGAGAGAGAACTATTTCCAGCACTGTTACATGAATATGAGCAATTCTTTATCCAGGGCTTATAGACAGTCTTTAAGAACATTTTCTGGGGGGGAGGGAGTGAAAAGGGATGGAAAATCACTCCACCAGGATCCATGTCGAGAAGGGACTCTTTGTATGTGGATCTCCCCCGTTGCAATTGGCTGTGTAAACCTCCTGTCTGGCACCCTTCCCCTCTATCCTGAATCCCTCTACCCCTCCACAAGCCTGGGAATTTACACATGGTCCAGTGTCCAGCTGGGGAGAAATTTGCATTTCCACCATACATGTACCCACTTTCAGTCTCAGGGGCCAATGGTATATCTGCTGAAAAATTAATGGAGCCTGAGGCAGTGTGCTCAGGGGTTGGTGGGAAGGAACAAGTCCTCCAGCTGATTCCCCAATTATCCACATATAATTCATTCCAAACCCTCTTCATCTTCCTTGAACATCAAAGGGAGGCAGCTCTACCTCTCCTGTGAAAGAATTCTAAGGAAACCTCCCTCCCTCCACCTGTCAGGAAGGGCCCTATCCAAGAGTTTTCCCATAGGGGAAGATAACTCCTCCTCACCCCTTGATGAACCATTGACATTCTAATTCTCCCATGACTATGCTAAAGAGAAAATAAATTGGTCTGATGTGCTGTAATTTTCATACCCACTAGACCAATTACCTCCCAGGGCCTCAGAATTTCAAGAGCTATTTTAGAGTTTCAGAGCTAGTTTGAATGATCAGCTTTCTTCAACAGAAGTAATGATGTACGTGACCTGTTGGTTGGTCAATGGCCAATAGTTCCTTTCTGAACATCAGAGAAGTTAACTATGATATAAAAGTACTCTCTGTATACACCTAAGATAGTCCTGTTCTAATCTTTATAACACTAGCTCTTGGGTCCAGAGGAGAGTTATCTCAAATGATGAGTAAGTGCTGTTGTCTAAGCCTGTTACAGTTTTATTTGACATTTTACATTATCACAAATGTGTGGTGTTAGCCATTCTACATTTCCTATAGTGATTTCATGAATGGGAATGGGGATTGTAATTGTTAATATGAAGACACAGTGCAAGTCTTTATGCAATAGACCGTAGTTCGGTACTGGCATAAATGGGTATAACTCTCAGTGAAGTCACTCACCTCAGCGCTGAATTTGGCCTAATATGTAAACTTTACAAGATATTCTGTCACAGATAGTCTCTATCAATGGCTAATGCACAAGAAGTATTTAGATCTATTTGAAATGAGTAGTACTAATAGTTTCAAAACAGTATAGGCCTGTAGGCCAGGCGCACGCTTCCGCTGCCACTGACACTAATAACCTAGCCTGCCAGTGGATCTTCTGATGCTGGGGCCAATGTTTATGCTCATGTAGGGTGACCAGACAGCAAATGTGAAAAATCGGGACGGGGTGGGGAGTAATAGGAGCCGATATTAGAAAAAGACCCAAAAATCGGGACTGTCCCTATAAAATCAGGACATCTGGTTACCCTATGCTCATGAGAGATGGGACAGTTGCTTGATTTCAATCTTCAAATGCCAATGTGAAAATATGTAATAGAGTATGCCCATAATAAAGAACTGTGATGAGCAGATAATAAGAGGTGCTGTGTGAGTAATAAGAGAGCTAGTGATCTGAGCAGAGGACTGTGAATGAGGGTTTAGTTCTTGCTTTGCCACTGACACACTGAGTGACCTTGGGTAAATCATTAGCGTGCAATTGCAGAAATCGTTTGTTAAATGGCACTAATCCTTACATACCTCACCGGGTTCTTATGAAGCTTAATTCATTAATGTTCATAAAGCGCACTGAGATCTTCAGACAAAAGATGCTATGTAGATGCAAACCAGCATAATTAATTAACCATTAATTGTCTGTGATATGGCAATCCTGAAGGGGACATCTTAAAAAGAAATAAACTTCTGTATTTTATCTACGATGCTGGTTCCCAAAACACTCTAAGGAAAACTGAGTAAGATAAGAATGGATCTCAAATATTCATATATATATATATATAGAGAGAGAGAGAGAGAGAGAGAGAGAGAGATATTATCCTCAGCATGATTTTATATGCTCTGTTATTTAAGGGGGAGGGGAAGATGGAAAGGGACTAAATGGATGTCTGACATTGCAGAAAAGCCTGCTCATGCCTCTTACTCACTGGGAAAAATTCATGAAGAATAGTTCATCAGCATGAAAATTTCACCTCTGCAATTCAGCCAAGGTCACTGAGACCTTTTGTAGTGTGCTGAGAAAATCTGCTCACACAAATTAATGTTGCTCGAGGGAAGCATTAGTTTATGAGAAAAAAGGTCTAAAATGTAGGTAAAGAAAATAATGCGTATGTTACATTGTGGGGGCCCAATCCTGTATCACTGAAATCATTGACAAAACTCCCATTGACTGCAGGATCAGGGCATTGGTCAGATCCCTCCTCCTTTTCTACTTCTTACTCCTTCCAACCCCTGTCCTTGGTCAGGCACACTCTCCCCCTGCAAACACAGTGGGTTTCTTGAGGCAATACTCAGTCTTATGAATGAAATTACTAATTCATATAATTTCATTTTCGTTAAATCTAAGCAAACCTTCAAGATACACATGGTATAAGGAACGGCAAAAACATAACATTCACTTTGCATTAATGTATCTGAAGCAACAGAAGTTGGAGCCCAGAAGAAGTCTATATTTTCAGGATGGCTGCTCTGGCACCCAAGAATCTCCCCAGTGTGTTTTTGTATACTTCATCGTCCCCTGTCCTGACTTGATTGTCTAAAGTGCTACAATTCCTTTCTCATAGACATTTCATATCACATTTCCAGAAGTAAGTAGGGACTGGTGAATCTTGATTCAGCTTAGTATCAAGAATCTTTATAGTGACTCTTCTATTCTACCATAGTTTTTTTTCCTCCAGATGTTCAACTGCCTTTGAGAGTACTCAAGAAAACACAGGAACGCTGTGTTCCAACACTTTATCTGTTTAATTGAAAAAAAAAATAACATGCAATGTACAGTCAGGGGCTCTTTAAAGAACTCCCTAGCAACTTCATGGATAAATACTCTGCTCTTGCTCACTAAATGATATAAAATCACGTTGCTAAGTGAGTTTTCTTTTTAAAAACTTGTACATGCTCTTGAGAATGAGGATGTTGGAGCATTGCTATGAGGCAGGCATAAAATATGTGTAACAGACACCCTAGAGAACAGAACGTGGTATACTTACTTATACTCCGAATACTTGAGCTAAAGGTCCTTGTGCTGATTGGAATTAGTCACTAGCAGGAACATAATTATCTTATGGAATAACTGTTTATGTTATTGAGCTATTCCTAAGCATCTGAGGTCTATGGCAATATAAGTCCCACCTAATGTGTCCTTTTGTGCTGTTACTTGACATGTACATGTATGTAGGCAGAGACTTGTTATACAGTCATTGTGGAAACTTACCTACATTTTTATACCAGTGTTTCCCGTGCTGCTGCCATTGTCGTTTCATCCTTGCTTGAGTAGTGCAGAACTGTGCTGGTAAATATCATCCAGCAAGGAGAGAAGTAAATTTGATGGATGTAGTACTCTTTTCTTTAGTGAGCTAGGATGAAAAGTTAAACATTCCTTCTCGTTTATCACACAGTCTGCTGGTGCTTATTGGCAATAGGCTCACTCATCCTTTTAAATAGCTTTCTTTTTCTGTGGGGAGCAATCTCTGTGTGAGTCCAGCAGAATTCTTGAAATCAGGTTCCCATCTGCTGTTTTTGAACCTTGAAGTTTCACCAGGTATTAAGTTGGTTCAGCAG
Source organism: Chelonia mydas (assembly GCF_015237465.2). Classification (NCBI taxonomy): domain Eukaryota; kingdom Metazoa; phylum Chordata; order Testudines; family Cheloniidae; genus Chelonia; species Chelonia mydas. The sequence continues at coordinate 78,330,876 of NC_051246.2, forward strand.
TCTTTGAACTTGATCCTTCAAAGTGCAACCCTAATGCTAGGACTGGGTCTTGATACAAGGGACTAAGATGGAGTCAGGCCAATGGGAGGTAGGGTGCATACAACTCTGCACCTTGCAGGACAGGTTTTCCCATGAGGAGCAGCCTGTCTCCAAGCTCTTTCCCTTGGAAGTTGGAATACTGAGTGATGAAGGAGTTGACAAAAAGGGGCACTGAACCTGGAGGCGGGAGGAAATATTCCATTCCCATTTCCTACTACCAGCCAGCCTCCACATGGTAGGGCAGAATGTCACTGTAGAACAAGGCAGGGAATTGGAAGAAGGGCATCTCATTGGCTCTGGGCCAGTCAGCTGGTACAGGGGCAGGGCTAAAGAGAACACATGCTGAGGAGCCTATGGCTGCTTGTTACTGCTGTTGCAGTGGAGAATGGGCTCAGACACAGCCTGGATTTAGGGTAGAAGCTGGAGGATTGGCCGGGGGAGCAAGCTGGGGCATGACCTAGATCCTGGGTAAGAATCCTGAGCAGCATAGTAACCCTGCCGGTCAGTGCTGCAGAGCCCAGGACACAGAACTCAGAGCTTGTCATGTGCCCACGCATGAGTGACCAGCATGAGGGGTGGAAGGTACCCTGATTGGGACTGAGAAACTGGGCTCGTGGGCGGTTTGGACTCTTAATTGGTTTAGAGAGCAGTTAGGCATTGGGGACTGGGTAATTTGTACTATTGTGGTGTGTGTTTGTGTACATGTGACCACATATGCATCCCGCCTCCCCATGAATTGTCTCTGATACTACCTGATGGTTTGTTTCTGCTCAGAAAAATAGTGTTTGATTGTTGAGTGCAGTATTTCTTCCTCAAGGGCTTGGGAGAGAAACAAGTGGTGTTTTCTCAGGCATGTAGCTTGGGATTTGGGAACCCTTTAACTAACCCCAGAGAGCCCCTGCCCAATTAATGGAATTGCCTTCTCCTTTGGGTCCATGGTTATGTGGCGACTGCTTACAACCACCAATTGAATGAGTAGACAGAACATTACAAGCCAGATTCTCATGTACGTTAAGGGCCCTTTACATTGCCAGAGTGATCTTAAATGCCTCAGTGTAAATAAGAATCTGGTCTTAAATATCTGTCACAAGTATTTCTTCACATTATATTTATACCACCTTATGTGCTACATCTACCAGACAGGCATTAGCAAGCAGAAAGTCATGTCCAAAAATTCATTACTCCACAATATTCACACAGTGTATTCCTTTTCTAAAATAGTTTTTCACATAAGGGGTTAATGTTGTTTGATTGTCAAAATAGGTAGAATTAAATAAGCCCCAAATAAAATGGTGGTCTGACACTGTTCTCAGTTTAGAACTCAAGGGCTAATATTCTGGGGTCTCTGGATATTACTCAGTAAAGTTTAAATGCTGTTACTTTTATTGCCTTTCTCTGTGAGCTATTCCGACCTGTTAAGTAGCATGGTCAGAATATAACAAGAGTAATCATAGAAATGTAGGACTGGAAGGGACCTCAATAGGTCATTGTGACATACTGGGGTACAATCTAGACTAGTGGGGGGGCTGTGTCACCCCTGCCCTGCAAACTTGGGTGCCTTACAATGCCTTGCTGAAGTGGCTCCCACCTGGGTTGCTCACAAACAGCCTTCCACCATGCAAGCTATACCCTGAGTGTTTGTGTGTAACTGCAGCCTGCCAGTTACATCCTGGCTCTCACCAGCCTGGCTTATACTGCACGTGACCTCAACGCACTCCCAGTCCTGGATTTTTCCGTGGAAATATATGTCCTGTACTGCTCAACCCACTTCTGGACAGTGCAAATATATTAAGTCCATTATTCCTTTAAGGCAATAATATGCCAGATCATTACCTTAAATGGAGTTACCCAGACACTTCAGCTTAATCACACTGTATTAGATAAAACAAGTTTATTAATTACAAAGAGATAGATTTTAAGTGTGTATAAGTAATGAGCCATAAAAGTCAGAAATGGTTACAAGAAAAAAACAGATAAAACGCTTACTAGTGCCTAATTTAACAAACTATACTAGATTCAAGCAAACTTTCTCACCACATGCAGGTTACTGACCAAACTCTTCAGGTCAGGACTCCTCCCTCAAAAGAGGGGGTGTCTCTTGAGGTGTGTGCTCCTTCTTTTTATCGTTTCATTTCCTTCTTGAAAAACATTTCCAGCTGGGAAGTAGAAGACAAAGAGTCAGGGAAAGATGTTCCCTACTGTTTATTCCACCTGTGAGCGTCCATTGTTGTCCCTTCCTGCTTGGTGAGTGTTTACTGCTTAAATGCAAATTAAGGCAACCATACACTCATTTGTTCAAGACAGGCCTTGGGTTTTGAACATGCTCCCTTAATACCATACAAAGGAACCTTATGACTTCATATGACGTTGCCACAAATTTTATCAGGACAATACTGACCAGCAAATTATGAGTTTTCAAATGATACCTTACAAGGCATACCTTAAACAAAGATTATTACAATAGTGTGTAGGGTGTGAATACAGGGGAGTATGCCATCACAGTCATCTAGTCCTATCCCCTACACTGAGGCAGGACTAATAATAATAGTAGTAAAAGTAATATTAATAATAGTAAAGCTCTGTATGCAAAAAATGAAACCTCTTCACTACTTGCATTGAGTATAAGGACCAATAAATGTGCTGCCTTTAACACATCTGCTCAAAGCGGGATGACATTTGAAGTTGTCTGCACAGTAGCCTTGTCCTGTATACATTGTATTTTCAAGTCTACAGTTAGACTTTCTCCTTCATATTGGATTTAACCAATTTTAACTATGTAGGTTGGGGCTACAATTACAAGAATTAAATGAAGCCCCTCAAACTTGAAGTTTTCTGCCTTCATTACAAGATAACCATGTGTTTGATTCAAACCCACAGAAGACAATAGAAAGATTCCCAATAACGTCAGTGGGCTTTGGACCAGGCCCCATGTCTGGCTGAAGATAATGTATTCTCTCACTTCCAAGCCTGGGACGCTCCTCTTTTCTGGCTTTCTTCACTGTAATTCCAATGCTTAAATTAAAAAATAATTTGAGTTCTGGTGAAAGCAAATTTGTTGATTTCTGGCTACTAATATCTATAATAAGGTAACTTTTCCCAAATAGCAGTGACTTGCCATTCTTTGTATTAGTTTGACCTGTTTTCTGATTTCTTTCAGTCCATTTTGATCCTGCAGTTCATTTTTTCTGTTGAAGATTTGCAAGAGAGAAAGCTTACAGTTCCAAAAACCTATTCTAACTTTCTATTAGATGGCAGGGATAATTTTTATTTTCTCATCACTATTGTATAAAAGTAAAACATTTCTAAATATGTTTTTGGTAAAGATGTCATGTAACTCCTTGGTGGCAACAGGATATATTTGATATGCTACTTTCCCCAGGTCTCCAGCAAGTTTGTCACTTGTCTAAATGCAATGCTTGAACTGCACTCCGGCACTTTGGTCCCCAATTCCAAAATGACTGGCTAATGCAGAAATTAAGGCTTGACAACTGGTTTCTGACAAACTGTATAGCACAGTAAATGCAGGTCCTTTCATAATAGCAACAAGAAATTGTGCATTTTGTTCATCAATGGAATGGTTCATTTGACTTATTTTTTTCAAATTGGGCATAATAAGCTTCCCAGGATGATTTTCTTTCAAAGCTGCCTGGTCTCTGATTCAGTCGATTAACCAGATTAACTGGGTAGGCATGTGCCTCAGGTTCCCAAGGGTGGAAGCTGGGTTCTGGATTCCATGGTGTGGAAGAATATTTTGACTGAAGAAGGGATTGGAGGTTCATATGTAGTACTTCTAATCTTCACTGCTCTTCCTCATTCACACTATTGGAACCCCAGTTGTCAGAAAACAACTGAACAGACTTGATGAATCCTTTTTGGGATTCCAAAGATAGGTGTCTCAAGCAGGAACTTACTTTACTCAGTTTCTTTTTTCTTTCAGATAAATAAAGTGCTCAGATAGTGCTCAGTACCTGATGAGATAAATAAGTGCTCAGTTCTTTCTAAAAGTCCGACCTCTTTAAGGTGTTACAAGTTGAATAACCAAAAATGGAGGCACCCGAGGTCACTAGTCACTTCTGAAAATTGTGGCCTGTGGCTTTAAAATCACAGATGCACTTCATCTTTTGTGCTGTCTGCAACTGCACTTAAATGGAGGCCAGTGTTGATTCTGCCTCAGTCAATGACATACTGGGAAATCTGGATGCTCATGTTTGAAAATGAGGCTTCCCAATTAAACCCCTTAATATGACTATGAAGCATTGCTTCAGGCACCCTAGCTTTCTGCTTTTGGCAGCACTCCCCTCCTAACATGGCCTACTGTGCAGGATACTTAAATCTGCCATTGCTCAGTGTTGAATGTATGCAATTAGTTAATTGCTAGGTGTCTGCTATAGATGTTAGGATGCTGAAGGTCAGATTGTGAGTGATCTAGTGCATGCACATGGAGACAGGGATGGAAGAAGCCTTCCCTGTACGTAGGTCAGCACTTGGTTTGGATCGCAAATGGCGCTGGCCTCCAAAAAGGAGGAAAGGTAGAAGCATGAACACCTGGACCCCAGCAGAGCCGAGCATGTGCCTAGAGGACCATGTGCAACACCCTTTCATCCCTTTCTGGCATACTTTCCTTCAAAGACCCTAAGGAATTTTGGCTAAGTCACAATTCCACTGAGGAATCCCCTTGCTGCATGGCTCCTTGCAGCTAGTGGCTTAAAAGACAAAATCTCATCTTCTGTTTGCTCTGCTTTACTGAAATACAGTGTTAGTGTTGCATAGTATGTGCTGCCATAAAGAAGGTACATGGGGCAATTGCAATTAAAGATGCAATTGCAACCTAAGATGATGGAATACTACGGCGGTATTTTTATATGCCAAAGTTACATTAAGTGACAAAAGAAAAGTGTAAATAATTTTGAACCCCCCTCCCCCAAAACCTGTATTAAAAAGAGATTTAATGGGTGGATTATAAAATGTTTTATGAATGTTGTCTTCGTTATTTAAGTAGCTCAAAAGACTTCTAGGAATGGAAAAGGTGTAAGTTAAAATTGTAAATATACTGTATTAAATCGACTTTGACTGTACTGTTCTACTTGCTACCACTTTTAATGACATGTTTAACTTCTATAGCCACTCAGGACTAAATATTTGTGCTTCTAAGAAAAGCTTGTCTTGAGAGAACATATTTTAGTTGAATCATACTTTCAGATGCCATCTAGCCATTTCTTTTGTTCTGCTGATCTAATGAAAAAAAAAAGACAATGTTGGCATAACACTGGAGAATCACTGCACTCGAGTGTGATTTTTATTTGAAAGTATTTATTCACTTGTGCTGAAAAATAGAAGTAATTTCTCAAGTACATATTTTGGAGAGAGCCAGGAGAACTCACTAACCCTGTCTGGCTTTTTAAAGCTTATCAAGTTTCCCTAGCAGCTTAATCAAAGTCAATTGGGAATTTTAAAGTGAGAAAAATTAGAGCAGTGAAAATAAGAAGAAACCCTAGATGTGTGTAGGGCAATTCAGGGTAACCTATGGGGCTTAATTACAGTCAATATTGATGAGTGGATTGGGTTATGCCAAGGATAGCAAATATACCTTGGAACCTGCAACAGGGCACCTAAGAGAAGGGGGTATGCGTCCTCTTGATCTTACTACCACATAACAACTTGTACATAAAGCCAGCAAAGTAAGCAAGGATGTAACCATGGATGCTCAAACAACTCTCCCCACCACTCTTTAACCTCTCCAGGCATGAGACTGGTGTAAAAGCACAGATGGGCACATATCTCAGCACTCCCACATGTGATGGCTTGCTCATTCACTCCCGCCATGGGGAACTTTCTGTGGGGAAGTGAACAGTGTCCTTAGGCACAGAAGAGGACCCATCAGGCGTGTGTGTGTAAAGAATGTGTGTGGGGCGAGCTGCTGTGCTAGAAAGGTGGTTCCGAAATAGTTGGTTACATGGTCCCCGTATCTTTCATATTCCTGCAGGCGCAAGGAAGAGTTATACTGCTGGACAGCTGAACTCCCTAGAGAGCAGCTTGTCTATAGGGGAAGCTTTCTGTTCTACCCACTAGTAAAAATTAAAGTCAGAGAAGTTACTCTGGATTTTTACTGCTATAGAGAGGTCAAAATCTGACTCTTTCTTACTTTGTTACAAGTTCATGCAAATGGACAATGAAAAGGAACAAATTAAGCTTGTTTAACTGTTATTTATATTACCGCAGCACCTAGGAGTCCTAGTCATAGCCCAGGATTTCACTAGGTGCTGTACAAACACAGAACAAATGAGTGCTTATGTAGTTTACTTCCTTTTATCTCTCCGGCATCTTTCAGTTGTTTCTATGGCAAAAGAATTTTCAGGTCTAGATTTTTGGGGCCAGCTAAACTCTACCACATACCATCTTTGTGCCTACCCTGACCCTGGGGCTGGCCAGGGGCTAGTTACTCCTGAAGGAATTCTGCACCAAAAAATTAAAAATTCTGCGCACAATATTTTAAAATTCTGCATATTTTATCTGTCAAAATAACATAGTATAATCAGGCCATTTTCTGACAAGTATTTTGAAATAAATTACCAAAATAATTGAAAATAGTGTGATCATATTGTTATTGTGTTGCTGTGTTATTCTGACAAATAAAATACACAGAACTTTGCAGAATTTTAAAATTTTAATTTTTTTGGTGCAGAATTCCTTCAAGAGTACCAGGGTTCTGTGCAGCCAATCTGGGTTTGGGCAGCTTGGTGGGGAGGTCTGGGTATGGCGGGGAATCTGGATGCACAGGGGCTCGGTGCAGGGTTCTGGGTGCAGGGGAATGGGACTTTTTGCAGGAAAGTCCAGGTGAAGGTGCTTAGGGCTCAATAAGGTGGGTTGGTCTTGGGAGGGTGGGGGGTCAGGGTGAAGCTGGTTGGGGCTCAGTGGGGTGGGAGTCTGGGGGAGTCCTGATGCGGGGGGAGACTTGGCGGGGGTTCAGGAGGTTTGGTGGTGGTGGGGTTTCTGGGTGCGTGGGGCTCCTGATGTGGATGGGGTTCATTGTGGGGACGTTTTGGGTGCTCGGGAGGAGCGGTCACTGTATGGGGAGCTGCTCCTCTTGTCCGCCCAACCCCCATGCATCCGTCCCCTCTGCACCCAAATGCCCCTGCTGAGCCTCACTGCCTGCACCCAGAACCCCTCCCCCCCAGCACCCACCCCGTGGTGCAGAACTTCCTGAAGCCAGGGGAAGTTTCTGGGGGTTGAGCTGACCCAGCTCTGGCTGTTCTGTGCAGAGAAGGGAAGGGGGAGGGGAAGGGAGAACTCTGTCTTGGTCTTTCTCCTCCCTCACCACCCACCCCGCCTAACTGGGACTAATGTCCCTGCGTGGCTGGGACATCCCCAGCCACTCCTCCCCTCAGTGATTTACCTCTCCTCCAGCTGCCAGGGAGGGGTGAAACAAAGAGAATCTGTGTGGGGGGAGCATTTTTATGCTTCACTGCAGTGGCACAAAATTCCCCCAGGAGTGGGCTAGATCACCCCTAAGCACAGGACTGCTCTAATTTGTCTCTGACTGCAGTGGCCCCTGTGCTAAATTTTGGCAGTCATTTGTTCAACTGGTGCAGAGAAGGGGCACCATTGGAGAACCATGCTTTTTTATTGTACCAGACGAGCCCCAGCATGAGACTTTTCCACTAAGGGGCCTTATGTAAATGTAGGATCAGTACAGAGGAGCAGATCCACACATCCAGCATGCCCCTCTGATGGTGGTAGTGGAGGCTGACACAGCAGCTGGCTCCATTGGCTTTATGCCAGTAAAGAGTTTCCTTCCATCAGAGGATTTCTTTGCTGGCCATTTACAGCCAGAATCTCTGTCTGTGTACTACCTAAATATCACAAAAGGAGCCAGAGTGTAACAGTCTCTGACCCAATCAGATTATATGTGAGGAGAAGATGTTAGCTTTTATATAGTCCTTTTTATTTTTAAGAGCAGCAAAGGGTCCTGCTTATGCTCCAATACGTCTGTTAGTCTATAAGGTGCCACAGGACTCTTTGCCACTTTTACAGATCCAGACTAACACGGCTACCCATCTGATACTTTATTTTTAAGGTAACTTATAAATAGCTAATAATTATAATAATATTTAACACACTCAAACTGCTGTACTAGTATTAACCTGCTTATTCTCACAACCCACTGTGAGGTAGGAGGTATTATCTTGATTTTACAGATACATAGACACAGATACAGAGAGGCTAAGGCCCAGATCCCCAAGTGACTTGCCCAAAGCCACCTTTAAGTCATTTGCAGAGTAAGGCTAAGAAATAGACTCCCTGTGTTCAGTCTAGTGGACAGTGCAGAATTTCAGATGCACCTTGCACCCACCACATATATGAGAGTCACATTTAGGATAAGAGTGTAACTAAATTCTGAGGAAGTGGCCTCCTTCTGAATGGAATATCTAGTTTTATCAGCTCTGTCAGTGAGTCAAAACTTGTTAGCATGTTCAAAGACCTCTTTGCCTGAGTTTGCTGGGAGGGCAAAGAGTTCTTTGCTGCTCTAATTTTTAGCTTGTTCTAAAGGTAACAGTTTCAAATCAGTGTTTTGCTTGTATTTGTGGTTAGTCAAGGGGAGAAATTTGTATTTATGAAAGCTGAGGGCCTGACATCGCTTCAAACCAAAGTCCTGGTTCACAGGTTCAGGCGTTTGTGCTACAAGCCTGCCTGCACCATGCTGCAGAAACGACCTCATCTTTGACCTACTGGGTATTTCTTTTCTAAGGGAGAAAAGAAATTGCGTTTCCATGTTAATAGAGTTCAGGTCTCCTCCTGTCACTGATTACCACTGTTGCTTATTTGAGCCCAATTATGTGTAGTGGTCTTACAAGGGTACACTTCCAAACCAGTGTGAAGAAGATATATGTGCAAATTATATCAACAAAATAACAGGATTTGTACATGTAGGCCCAGCACACATACTACTGCTTTGAAGATTTACCTTGTAAGGTGCACTTACTGTCCAGTAGGAAATGTGCTGATACTACCACTTTTATTCTTTTCCTGCTTGGTTTTCCTGAATGCCATAGACATAGGCAGCAGAGAAAATAGCAGTGCTAACTGTTCATGCAAGAGTAATAATAGCCTTTAACAGAAGAAGAGTAATTACCTTTGTCTAGTTTCCCCTGCTGTAAAATGTAATGAAATACAGACCACTGTCTACACAGCTGATAATATACAGTACTTCTCTGTTTCTTTTGATAAAGCAGAGGCTAGTTATGTGAAATGCCCTTTGCTCATAAGCTAAATTCACATCTTAATTTTGAAAAATCCATTACTGATGGGTAGATTTCCTGAATGCATTTGACAGCTTTCAAGCCAGTGATATTTGGCAAGAAATCTCAAAGCCATGGGAGATTTACAGCCAGAGAGATCATATAGCATTAGTGGGTTCAGACCCATCCCCCACCTACTCCACTTGGTAACAACGTGAGATATCTGTATACCAGAAGGAAGAGCTTAAGAGGGGTGGCTACGTTTGGAAATAGAAGCCCCTGTTAGCAGCCGGAAGCATTGGTGCTGAAAAGCAATCGCTGGTGTCAAGAACTTTCTTAGCTAAGCACTGCAGCTGGTGGCAATAAATAGCATTCTAATAAAGGAGGATGTTCAACCCATGACATAAGCGAATACTGTTTCAACCACAAAAAGTAATTTATAGTGCCGAATATGTCTGAAATGGCTTTTTTCCTATACATTTCTAAATAAAAATGCTAAAATTTCAATGGGGAAAAAGATCTGCATTTGAAATACAAACGAAATGGAAAGATCAATGAAAAGAGTACTGCTTTTTAAAGTACGCAATGATACATAGCATCTTAAGGATGTGCACTGTCACAAAGCACAATTACCTCTATTCCTGAAAAAGACAGATGCTATTTTCTAGGACTGTGAATGTTCTACGTATTGCATAAAATCTAATAACTCCCCACTTCCCAGGCAAAATGATAAAAAAAATCAACACTTATACTGAATTATCATGATGTCCTTTTCAAAAAACACCAAAAATGTGTAAGCAGAGAAGTCACAAATAAAAATATGCCAAGAGTGTATAAAAATATGATTCTGAAAAAATATACCCCGAGTCTGGAAGATGAGGGGAAAATAAACAACTCCCTCCCACCCAAACAACACAGGATAGAAAAATGGCCAAGTAAAACCACTAGGTTCATCTGACCTGTTAACTCATTGACTTTATCACAGTAAATAAGTTATTAGTTTTGACATAACCAGTGGTTTATTTTAACATATACTGCTGTTCTTTGTTATACATTCTATTTATACCACATGTTATTTCTCTTTCATAATTATTGCAAAATATAGCAATTTCACATACTGTATCCTATCCCACTGGGATAAACATTGTGGATGTGGGACCAGAAGAACTCTCCTTTGACATAAAGTTTATTCCTACTGCTTTTTTTCCATTGGAGAGATTTTTTCACTCAGCCCATGCAGAAAATGAACTCTGCACTTAAATGAGTGTGTGGCCCCTTTTGAATAGCATTTTACACAAGAACAGAGAAATGCCAATTTGTTTTCTACTGTGAAGACTGTAGGTGCAAGCCTGTGAAATGAATAACTGGTTAATCTGTTAAACCGTTACTCAAGATAAAAATCCTTTGTACTAGAAGGCAAAATATAGCATGCACATTTGAAATGCATTAAAGAAAGGGTTTCTTCTGTTATGCTTTTATAAATGTTTATTAACATTATATTTTTGCTTTTGAAAGAAATAGCCCTGTATGTTTAGGAGACAACCAATACCTGTTTAATTAGCTGTGGAACTCTGTCCTTAAAATGGAATTTTTGCACAGCTGAATTTTTACCCTACCAGTAATAATGACAGATTGGTAGATTGCTTATGCTGTAGCATAAGAGTTAAAGGGCTAGATTCTCAACTGATATAACTTGACATAACTCTATTGAAATAAACTGGCATAGCTTCATTGAAGGTACTGAAATCGAAATGCAGATCTTTAATTTTTTTCTTGACTGCAGCTCTTAAAGCCGTTCTATACCACTTCATAATGGTATAAATGTCATGAGCCTATTCACATTATAATCTCACTCATGTTGACTTTGAGGAAGCTATACTTATTTATATCAGCTGAGGATACGGCCCAAAGTCTCTTTATGTTGTATGGTAAAGTGATGAAGTCTGATTCTGATCTTATACCAACATAAATGAGCGATAACCCCACTGAAATCAATAGAGTTACACAGGTGGAAAACAGATGTAAAGTGAGATTAGAATTCAAATCAGGGCCATGTTTATACCATGATAAAGTGGTTGTGTAAGGCTTTAAGCACTAAAGTCATGACAAAAAATTAAGTATTGGAGTTTAGAATTGGATGGATACTTCGGAACAATTAAAGGATAGAAGAGATACACCAAACATTGTGTTGACTATTTCCTGTAAACTATGTATACAACTATAGCCTTTTTTGATCCTTATACATGTTTAAACTAGGGATGGGACCCAGCTGCAAAGTCTGGATCTATATCTGAACTTACTCAAAGTTCAAGTGTGTTGTGATTGGGGCTGGGGGACTGCGGTCCCAACTCTATTTTAAACTCAAAACTTTTAAGGTAACTCCTATCAGATGTTCTCAGGATTCACTGGAAGAATATCCCAGTAAAAGCCGAAATTAAATATCTCTGGTATTGTGTTTGGATTTTATGAGCATTTCAGTTTAAGGCTAAAATGGTGCTCTCATGCAGACAGCCCATGTTAATAAATTTAAAGTAGGGGCGTTAGCCATGATTTTAAATCACTTGCATACACACTGTTTTCAAAGCAAAAGCAGAGAAGCACAGAAAGTTCATCCGAGTTTTCAGGGTAGTGCATGTGGTGAGCATTAGTTTTCTCTTTCTTGATTTTGTCAAGATTGGGTAATGCTGCTGCTTTTCACAAATACTGCACTAGTAACTGAAAATATTTTCCACATGTGTACCACATCAATGGCAGCAGTGATACAAGGGCCTTCATTAAAAGCATTGCACAGCAGCAATGAACTTGCATTGCCATGAGACCTACTTGAACATGCATTTGCCATCTCTGTGTGAATGTACAAAATGTTGTTTTAGAAAGGAAAACAACTTTAAAGAAGGATATGCCAGAGGAAGAATCATATTCAGTAGCGGAACAACATGATGCAATGTTCATTTTTTAAAACTCTGGCTGCTGCATGCTTGTATGTGAATTTGGTTTAACCCCATAATGTTTTATTCAGTCTGCTGTTTTTCTAATAATTACCTCACATTTCTCTAACTGCTATCAGCTGTTACTTTGTCAACAGGAAAAAAAATCAGTGTTCCTCTTGTTCTTCCTTTGTTATATCTGCTTTTTGCTATTAAAGTCAGACTACTAGCTGATCCATGAAGCATTGCTGATTCTAATTTTGGTAGAAACTCCGTGGCCCATATTTCTGGCCAGCAGAGAGGCATATGAGAACAGCCTGCTCGTTGAGAGGAGGAATGTAGACAAATGAAGTTAAAAGGGCTGCCTAGAATGATGGGGTTGGTAGACTCCATTCCTTCGGGACAAAACTGGATCACTCTGCTGTCTGAATCAGTGGGACAGCATTTCATTTTCCTGACTAAACAGCTTGCAGAGTTATTATGTCAGATTATCTACTGTCTGCAACAAATACAATAAATAAATAAATAGATTTCTCAGATCTTCAATGCACTGGAAAATAGCAGGGAAATGTTTTGACTCTGAGTGCTTAGAAAAAAAATCTATTTAACCTAGAGCTGTGAGAGCTTGGAAAACCCATGCTTAGGAGTAACTAAATATGACCCTCTTACTGGTTATAAAGGGAGCATGCTGGCTTCAGATTCTATGTGGTCCAGTGTCTGGGCACCATGTCAGTTCAGGGGTGGAGGAAACTACTATCAGGTTCAGCCAGCTACAGTGGCTAATTGCAGTTTGCCCTGTGTGGTGTTCTCAGTGTGCCAGTGTGATTTTTAGATAACTCTTCCATTCAGTATGAGTTTGTAATACAGAATTTAAGGCAGATGGAGTGATGTCTGACCAAACAAGGTTCTTTTCAGGCAGTTTAAGACCACAACATTTGCTAATAATTATTTTTAGTTTCTGATCTAATGATTGTGAAACACATCTGAGCTGAAGTATCCAGACTGCATGACTGGATGCAGAACTACAGAACTAGGATGCAGAAATATTCTCCTGTAAAATCTAAGTCCTAAAACATCATTGATCAGAATGCTAAGAAGTCCACATCTGTCTCCCTTCCATTCCCCCTAATTAGCTTAAGCAAAAGCCAGGGTCTGTTATTTTGTAGGACACCACCTCTCCTCTGCGCATTAAAAGACCTCTCACATTTATCTCCCCTACGCTGGTGTTAGGGCAGTGTAACTCCATTGACTTCACTGGACTCAGTCCTGATCTTCACTGGTGTAACTGAGTACTGAATCAGGCCTATAAACCTCTAGACACTTTGAAAAATGAAGATTTATAACTTAAATTTCACTGCCATTCTGTAGCCATCTATGGGGGGAAATGTCTAAGTTCTAGAAGGTAGCGATAACCAATGGAGAAATCTAAAAAAAAGCACAGTGAAGCACTTTACCCAGGCCAACATATGCTACTTGGATTCTGTATTCACAGCCATTCTCTCTTTGAGTGATCTTGCTCTCAGATAAAACATCTGAATCTCCTAACAGACATAGCCAAATGCTGGCAGTGCTCTGACTTACTTCCCATCTCCTCCCTGACAAACATGCTGCATGAATGGCGGAATTTTTCCCAGTAGATATAAAATGCGTTTGTTTACTTAGGCTCAAAACTTTGAGGAACAGCTTGTTTTAGCCCTTTTAGCTCACTTATGTGTGTAAGTAAGATATATCTCCTTACATGACGTGTTTGGAATCATTCTCTGATATTTTTCTGCCTTCAGTTGTTTATTTTACTAGCCTGGGATAGGGCCCTCAAGTCTTCTGAGGAAGAATCTGCATCTTTAGGAACTGACAGATTTCAAATGGTCTGCCTGATCTTACATTAAACATCAGCTTCAAATAACGAATGTTAAAAAAGATGTTTACGCTAATTTATGTCCATCTGGAGAACCACAAGTACTGACTAAAGCAGTTCAGAAATTCAAATACCTTTCTCAAAGACAATTAATACACTGAATGTTTTCAATACAAAATATGCTGCTCATAGCAACAGATTAACATATAACCAATCATGGCTGGCCTTGCAAACATATCAGAATAGGCAGTCCTGGATACAACTGTGCATTGTCTTCGTATTATGATTGCTACCCAAGATATATTGCATTCTGATAAACGATTGTTGTTTTGACAATTGGAGAATTTATGAATGAGACCAATTTGCCTGTAGTGATGAACTGAATTGTAAAGGAACCATTAGCAATGATGACACTATTTGAAATTTGTTTAAAAATTAGATTACATTTTTGCTCTCTCTTGATCAGGAGCAAAAAGCAGCCAAAGAGCATTTATTTCAGCGTAACAAGCATCTGACAGGTCTCATCAAAAGACCTCACTCACAGATTCAAAGTTATAGGTTGGGGATTTTTTTGTTTTTGTTTTTTTGCTGTGTCAGATTTACATGACCTCCCAAGCAAGAGTATAAAATTAGGGCCAACAACTCATATTTTCCATGGAGAATGTCATGCTCCTTCCGACTGGTATAGCCATAGAGATGAGATGAAGTTCACAGCTTGATCAACAATTGTCAGAAAATGCCCACATGTGAGCCCCCCATCTGCTCTCATTGTTTGCACGTAAGGCAAAGAGGAGCCCTGTCATGCAACAAGGCTTCATTGAGAAGTTTGGGCATTGAAGGTACTCAGCAGAATTTGGTCCAAAATGCCTTTTCCAGTATAAAGAAAACATAAACAGGGAAAGAAGAAAGTAGACAAAATGTAACATACAATAGGATTTGATGCTGGGGTAGTGATCTGCATAGTTAAAGAAAATGGCTTCTGTGTAAAAGATAACTACAGTCCAAATTACTTTAATGTTGGATTAAGAGGTCCAGATGTTGGGTTCCTCCATTTCTAGGTATCTCAAATGGACCTGATTTTCAGAAGCCAGCTTCCCAGCATTTTCTGAAAATCTGGTCCTTT
The DNA here is from genome assembly GCF_015237465.2 of Chelonia mydas. Lineage (NCBI taxonomy): Eukaryota > Metazoa > Chordata > Testudines > Cheloniidae > Chelonia > Chelonia mydas. The sequence continues at coordinate 78,346,056 of NC_051246.2, forward strand.
TAAGACATCTCAGTTGGGACACCCAAAAAATTGGGGGCCCCCAAAATCACAAGTCACTTCTGAATTTTTTTTTTTTTGCCAGAAAGCACCCTATAGTGGGTGTATTTCCTTTAATAGACCACACTGAACTGAACAAAAATGGCCATCAGTCTCTGAAGACAGGAAAATGCTTAGAATTAAAGATTCCATACACAGAAAACAAAGGGATAAAAAGCTACATAGCTAAATACATTAAATTTCAAATGGGTATTCAAAAGATTCAAATAAAGTGATTTTTTGAACATAGAAAAAGTCCAAGTCCTCCATGTTCTTTGGATGGAACTTTGGTATCCAGTATCTATGATCTTCCAGAGTACCTCTCTCTTTGTGTGGTGCCACTTCAACCTGCCTGGGTTTTGAGGCACAGAACTGTTCTGCTCCAAGGTAAAGGTTTATAAGCAAAACCGTTTAGGCTGGGATTTTCAAAGAGGCCTAAGGGAATTAGATGCCCACTTGAAAGTAAATGGGAGTTTAATGCCTAATTCCCTTGAAACTCCCAGCTTTATTACCTATATTTATATATATCCTGGGTACAGAAATAACTCCACCCCTAAAGCAATAAACAATCAAACACATAAGGAGAAGCCTCCCTTTATGCCCAACGTAATGGGAGAGGTCTCTCTCTCTCTCTGTCTTCTCATCTATTAACTTAACCATTACCTCAAGTCTGTTCTACTCTAAGACTTCCTATCTAACTGAGGGCCAGGCGTTGAAGTACTGAATGGCCTCAACAGGATTTGATCCCAAATGAAAAGTCTAGGGATTGCCTTTTTTCCTGTCTGAGGCAAATAAAGTGGTCTTTATTTTCCAGTTTCCTCAGTGACTAAGGTACTACTTAGTGCTTCAAACACTGCACCAACAAAAAACCATTCAGGCAGGACTCCACCCTGCCACCTACTTAAAGTCCAGCAACCTAAAAGAATAGCCTGTTAAATGAGTCATATTCATACTTAAACAAATCAGTTGAACATCTACACATGTGGTAACCTCCCTTTGTTAGATTTATAGCATATGAGTAGCTGTTTGTTATGCATGTGTTGTGAGTATAAAATGCACCTGCATTTCTTCTAGAACTGAAATATATTAGAGACTTTGGGATTCTCAAAAGCACTCAGCATTGGCCTAAATGGGCTCCCCTTAAGTCACTGGTAAAATTCTCACTGGCTTCAATGGCAAGAGTTAGGCCAATTCTGACCACTCTTGAAAATCCCACCCTTGGTTTTCAACGTGTTTCTTGGAAGATGTGAGCATGAAATACCCATTTGTTGGTTGTATAGCATAGCACGTGTCTTCCATACAATGCTTTGAAAATTTAGCCCCGTCTTTATAAACTACTGAAGGAAATTATGTCCTCAGTTAAAACATCAGTGGAAAGACCCCAACTGACTTCAAAGGGCTTTGGATCAGGCCTATAATGCACAGAAAAGCCTAAAACATGGAAACAGCTAATTTTATTGTTAATGACCAGGGAATTTCAGAAAAGTGATGGCACTCTAGGATACAAATATGCACAGGTGTAGGTTTGCTTGCTTACAGTTTCCAAATCCTTGTAAAATTAAACATTTTGCAAACATCACTCCTAGCTTCCCCCTGCAGAAAGTTCTTCTTACAAAAAACAAAAATCAATTGCAGTTAATTTGGTTCATACATTACAAAGATTGGCTTGATCTGTTAAGCTGAGTTTTTCTTCTTGGCTCCTGCAGGAAAATAGGAAATGAGTGGCAATATTATGCTCCCCCACACCACCAAAAGAAGGCAGAATGAAGAAGTGTGGAACTGCAGGGTCTTGTCTACATGGTGCATTCAAGTGCATTAGAAGGGTATGAGTTGTAGAATGTGTGAATGTGCTGCTCTCTTAACTGCCCCATGTAGACCCTGCTGGCATGAACTGAAATGTACTGCCTTAAACTAGTTTTCACCACTTCAGCATCTGTCTATGGCTACAAACACCATGAGAACAGCTCTTCATAGTAAGTTAATGTGAACTTAGGTACATTTTAGTTTACATCAAGAAGGACTATAGAGTGCAGTTGGAGTACAGATTTTAGAGTGCTCTAAAAATCACATTAATGTGTTTGACTGCACTGTGTAGACAAGCCCTAGGGCTATTGGCTTGTGTTCATAGTTTGCCCATTACTATGTGCTGTTGGGCACTTCACTTAACTCTTCTGTGCCTCAGTTTGCCCATCTGTCAAATGGGAGTGCTGCTGGAGGATTAACAAATGTTTATTAAGTGCTAAGAGTTCCTCAGATGGGGGATGGAAGGAGGGCAGGGGAAAATGAATCACCAAGTACTTAAGAAACAACTGCGGAAAACCACTAGTAAAACAGAAGCTGAAAGCAAGTAATGCTTTTCAGGAGGTGTTCATACTCTGTGGGTGAAATCCTGACCCTAGTGCAGTCAATGGCAAAACTCCTATTGACGTCAATAGGGGCAGGAATTTGCCCTGTATTTTTAGCCATTTATGTAACTGGCCAGGTTTTGGAGCAGGATGTTAAGGGAATGTGTAACTGAATTAATCTCTCTGCTTTAACAAAAGCCATTTCCTGTGATCATTTGGTGACCCCAAAGTAACAGTGAGAAAGGAGTGGCAGAGACACAGGCAGGAGGAGCTGTGCCAAGAAGACCTTTACAGCATACAATCCATAACTCAAACTTTGGGTGCTCTCTCTCAGCTGCTTTGTATTTGCTCTGACTCCTAATTGCCATAATCTCCTCGTTGCTGGAAATCCGAAGTTAAAGTTCCATCTTCCAAATAGTAGAAAGTGGTAAAATGCACAGTTCAGGAAACCCAAACAACCTTAATTCTGCCCTTTGACCTCATGTAAGTTTCACACATTGGCTGCAAGAGGTAGACATTTTTTATGACGGTGCTGGCAGCCATTTTTATTTGTATGAGCCTGGGATCTCTGGAGCACATAGCTTTGGCTCTGTACATATGTTTCTATGATGCAAGTATGATTTCTCTAGACCCTGTTCCCTGGCACATACATTTAGTAAGTATTTATCCACAGCGGAACTGTCATTGGGCCAGAAAGAGAGAGGGAATGACTCTGTAGCCTGGTGGTTAGGGCACCCACCTAGGAGGTGGGAAACTCAAAGTCCAATCCCCCTGCTCCAATCACTTTTTCCACAGTAGAACAGCTTCAGCATGAGAGATTGAGGGTGCCCTGCATCCGTATATCCTAGAGCTCAGATAACTTTTTTGAGAGATTGGAGACCCCTGTATGGATTTTTTCTTTCCCTGAGGCAGAGGAAGGAAATTGCATCTGGGTCTCACACATCTCAGGTGAGTGCTCTAATCACTGGGTTAAACATTATAAGGTCAACATCACTCCCACCCTTTTTTTTTTGTGGAGTGAGGCACAAGATACATGCTCACAAGAAATTACTTGGATGGCTAAGGTGCCTGACTCCAGGAGATGGCTCCTGTTCAAGATAACTAAGCAGAGATAAGTGCTTCCCTGCACCCTGGACTTAGGTGCCTATGTCCAGGAGAGGGGAAGGATTTAGGACACACACCGCTTGTCAGCATCTCCCATTGGCTAGTTTAGGTGACTTCCTACCTAGTGTGCTTGTGGCTTGCATTCTCTACGTCTATCTCTCTCCATTCATTGTGTGGGAGCCTAGGTGCTTAATGTGATGAGATCCCCGGTGTGCAGCCTCGGACTGTGGGACTGCTGTGCCCCCTTAACTCTCCATGCTCGGCTGTCTTTCACGATGCTTTGCTAGTGACAAGCAACAAACCAGTCCAGGTGTTATCACTCACCATAACCGCACGTGGAGCCCCACACTCAGCTAGATTGCATGAATGCTCCCAGAGCCACTCATGCATCACACAGAGAAAGACACCAGCCAAATTCCCCCCAGCTCCTAGTCTTGGATCTCAGGAATATACCAACTTGCATGCTCAAGACCCTTTCTTGAGCAATGCAAGTTTATTAATTGGTTCACCACTTTGTCAATCGAAAGTGGATATACACCAGCCTTTGTAAACCTGAGCAGATTTACCAAGCACTTCAGGCAAACTCACTGGCAAAGATAAACAGTAAAACAAGTTTACTGACTACAAAAGATAGATTTTAAGTGATTATAAGTGATAAACAAAAAGTTACAGTGGTTACCAAAATAAAATAAAATATAAGCACGCAGTCTAAACTCTCAACCCTATTAGACTGAGCAACATCTAGATTAAGCAATTTTTCTCACCCCACTGGATACTGCAATTCATAGTACATAGGTTTCATCCTTGAAACCTGGGCCAGTCTCCTCTGTTGTAGTCTTCAGTCTTCTGAGTGTCCTTGTTGCTTGCAGAATAGGTGGAGGCAGGGGAAAAGGCCAAGCATGGGGCTTCTGTGTTCTATTTTATACCCGGATTCCATGTGCTTGGAGAACATATGTCCAGGCATGTCTACTAAGCATTGCTGAGTCCCCAGGCAAGGTTGAGCAATTCCCCTGGTGTGGTCTTGTGCAAGTGAGTCATTTAATTGTAACTCCCTTGCTAGACAATAGCTGTTGATGGTTGTTTGACACTCACCTGAGCGTTGGTTACTTTTACTTGCTGTTGTCTCTGGGAAGCTAATATCTGGTGAATTCCGCAACTTACAGCATGTTTTTAGTGACAACCATACAACACAATCTCATAACTTCATATGCACTAATGATATACGTAGTTAGATAGAACAATGACTTTCAGCAGATGATAACCTTTCCCCTGATACCTTACATGGCATGCTTTTTTATGCAATATCACAATTATATATAAATGAGAAATATGGGGGTTACAGGGAGCTCCGCTGAGGTACAGTGTGTCACACTTAACTCAGCCTTTTTGGATCCCAGTGTTGTTCCTGTGATTTTTCTAGGTGCCTAAAAATTAGGCATTGCAGTGCTGAGCCTTGGAACAACAGGTCTGGGTCAACAAGTCAAGCTGCATTCTTTCCATCTCATGGATCATCACCAGAAACAAGGGTTGTGCATGCCAAATTGGGTCAATAGCTACACCTGCACAACCCATTGTACTCAGATTATGCTCTCAGTGACACCTATGCAATATTCAAAACCCTGAGCCTGTAAAACTATGTGGAAATCTCATGATAAAAGGATGTTTTGTGAAATTTTCACCACTTCAACGTCTATCTGTGGCCAGGAACAGCATGAGAACAGCTCTTTGTGAAGTCTTTTAGCACTTTTTGTTCTTGCCTTAGGTAGAGACAGGAAATTAAAAAGAAAACAAAAAACCCCTAGAGGAAGCTTTTAGCTTGAGTTCCATTATGGAGATGGGTGAAGGTTGAGACTAAGGGAGGAAGATGGATGAGAGCCTTACACTTTCTCCACTGATGCATCCATTGCTAGTTTCAAATATTTCCCTTATCCCGCCCTTATCAACACAAATAAGTAGTTAGTTCATTTCTTATGTAGGAACGCACAATTTGTTTTGCTCTAACATCAAAGCACATAAACAGAGAATGAGGTGGATTACAAGACAACCTTGTTCCTCATTATTCAGTTCTTCCTTCAGGTCAGCAGGACATATTTCAGCCCCCAAAGAGAAGGTGGCATCTTGTCTTTCAAATGTTGAGAAAGCTGGAAGAGAGGCTGGTCTCTTTCTCCCAGGCAGGCCAACATTAGTACACTCTCAGTTATTTGAAAATTGTTCAGCACTTGTCTGATCTGATGAGATTTATGTTTTGGGTTGGTTCAGTGACTCAAGACATATCTTTTAAAACATGAACAAAATAATGTCACATTATGCTCTATCTCATCCCATTGAACAATCCGGGAACAAATCTGGTACATTTCTGAATGCTGTTTTTTAAAAGACTGAATTCAAACAGTATTTTGTGCTCCCTTTTCACTAAATTAACAATGGCACAGAGAGGTAATTTAATCAGCTCAAAGATACCTTTTATATTATGACAAACCTGTGCACCTCCAGGGTGCTCATCTGCCAAAGAGCACATTTTATATGTCAGTCAGATGTGTGAAAACTTGCCAGTATTTTTGTGGTGTCTATAGCATGGTATTTATGATAAAAGCTAAGTACAATCAAGAGAAACAAACGAGATTCTGTGCTCTTTCTCCAAACCTAGGAAATTAAACAGCACAGGCTGGACAGATCCTCAGTGATTATAAATCAGCATAGATTCACTGAAGGCAATGGGGCAGTGTTGATTTACACCAGTGGAAAGAATTTGGCTCCAGATCTCTGTATGGAAGTGGCCATACTGAACCTAGGACACTACTGAAGAAAGTATTGTTTGCATTATTCTAACCATTTAGTATGAGCGAAGCTTTCTAACAGGAGAACAATGAAAAAGATGAAAGAAGCCAGACAATGAAACAAGCATTTAAAAAGAACTTTCTTTAAAAAGAATCATTTAAAAAGTTCATTTAAAAAGAACTTTCTTTTTAGTCCTCTGGCAAGTGCAACGGAGATAACTAGTGTGCAGGCTTCACAAGCTGCCCCTCAATCTGGACCTGTGGAGCTGAGAAAGAGGGAGAAAGCAGAACAATGAAGCAAAGAGAGACAATGAAAAATCAGGGTAAAGATGAAGACAACGAGAAAACTTTGCAAACGTGCTTCTGGAGCCCACACCCTTATGGGTTTGATCTTTCTCCCAATGAAGTCAATGCCAAGTCTCCTATTGAATTCAGTGGTGCAGAATCAGACACTTAAGACCAATTACATGTATTCAGATTTATACAGTTTTGTCAACATAAGGCAACACTTGTCGACAAAACATTGGAGGTGTACACACTGCAATGCTCCTCCTGCTGGTTTAACTTTCCTGCTATGCCAACATAATAAAACTATCTCGATGAGCAGCATAGAGGTTAGGCCAATGCAGTTAGAGCGATGCAGTGTCAATGTAGACACAAAGTTGCTTATGTCACCCTATGTGGCTTCCTGGAGGTATGCCACAATGCCTACCATGACTGCTCTGGTCACCATTTTGAACTCCACTGCCCTGCAGCCAGGTACACAGGCATGCGCCCCTCCCCTTTTAAAGCCCCAGGAAGTTTTGAAATTGTTTTTCCTGTTTGCTCGGTATGGAGAGCTCACTGCCCAGCAGAGCATGCCGGCTCCATGCAGCAAATGCACTCCTACCTGGAGTATGTGGGAGGTGCTGGATCTCCTGGGTCTGTGGGGAGAGGAGTCTGTGGGTAGAAATTACAGTAGGGAGGGAGGGGGAGAGAATCACAAGGACCTCCCTACATTTGACCCCCCATTCCATGTATCTTCCAGGTCCACAGCAGTACCCAAGGCACAGGAGCCACACATACACTCAGCTGTGAGAGCCTTGTTGGTGTACGTGCTTGTGAATTCCCTGTCCCTTCCTCTTTAAAGATACTCTCCCCTGCATGCATGAAGTTTACCTCAGCATTACATAGCTATGTTTACTTGGGTGTGGAATAAAAATCTACGTACGGAAACTGAATTTATCTTTGTTATTCGCTATCACATGGTGACTGCTGCTAACAGTCAAGACAATAGTAATAGGTGCATGTGCATTGTTACAGTTGGGCACATGCACCAATCATTACAAGGGTCATAACACGGTGCAAACAAGCAATGCCAGGCTCAGCACACTACAGCAACACACATTACTGGGGCTCATTGTTAAAATGCTCCTTCAAGGCCTCTCTCAGCCAAATAGGCAGCCCATCCCCCGCTGAGGTCCTCTTATAGCCTTGTGTTCATAACACACAGCACAATACTGAAGAGCAGTGCAGGATCCATACTTTCAGACAGAGATGGCAGGCTCACAACTTACCAAGGCAGTTGAAAAGTGTCTGGAAACTTAATAGAATGCTCATGGAACGATGGAATTGAAAAACGCTGAACTTGCCCCCATGAGGCATTGCAAACCCTTCCCAAAACACCCTGCGGCCAGTTGCACAGTGGGATAGCTACCCATGATGCGCTGCTCTCTGTGTCGATGCAAGAGCTGCTACTGTGGATGTGCTCACCGACACAAGGAGTGTAGTGTGGACATGCAACAATGGTTTAAATGCAGTGGTGGCTGTAACTTAAGTTGACTTAACTTTGTAGTGTAGACATAGCCTTCGAAACAACATGTTTGAAATTAGGTTCTTTTGTCACCTGGCTGTCAAGATGAAGCTTTAAGATTCTGGCTTTCCTCCTTGTGACAGTTCATGACCCCCAAAACACCATCATAAGGAATTCAAAAAGATGCTTTTAAAAAGATTATTTTGCTATCTTTGAGTGCTGCTGTAGAAAGGCAGAGCCAAAAACTCAATATTTGTCCAAAAGCTTTGCTGTTCTTCTGTCAGTATTAATGGTAACAGGGAAGAAATCGCTGAAGGTCTGACTAGACTAAGATTAGCCATTTTAAAACCCTTGTGTGGACAGGGCAAGTTGTGTTTTAACATGTTAGCTGGTCATGGGAAACACTAGGTTCCCCCTAGGATTCACATTGATCAGTGTTATCTAAAACATGCAGTGGCAGCAGGTTTGTGTAATTTTTGGTGGTGCCTAGAACGAGTTCAAGTCCCGCCCCACCCCCGACACACCTGCCTTGTAAGCTGATGTATATTTTCTAAAATAATGTAAAAATGGACTGAAATCAGTAAGCGTTTAACAGTTTCCCTATATTGCACAATATCACTATTGTAAGGACAATTTATTTAACTAAGAATATCAACTTTATTCATACTCTTTTGAATATGGAAACAACCAAGCACTCTGGGATCAAGAACCCTCAAAAGCAAAAAGCTCTGTCTAATTCACTATTGTACTCCAACCACGTAAATCTTGATAGCCAAGACTGAGGAAAACTCCTTTGCTTATATTTTTGATTTGCCACATCTTTGTTTTGTATAACTTCAGTTTGCAAGCTGGGTGTCGAACTCAGGCCATCACTTGATGAATTACCCTTTTGTTCTTTTTCTCTGGGTAACTTTATTAAGTTATTATTTATCCATCATTGATTATTATTAAACAAAATTAATGGGGTGGGGCCAAGGGGTTTGGGGTGTGGGAGGGGCTCAGGGCTAGAGCAGAGGGTTGGAGTGTGGACGTGAGGGCTGCGGGGTGGGGCTGGGGATGAGGGGTTCACGGTGCAGGAGGGGGCTGAGGGCTGGGGCAGAGGGTTGGGGTCAGGGGAGTGAGAGCTCTGGCTGGGGGTGCTGGCTCTGGGGTGGGGCTGAGTGGGGGATGAGGAGTTCAAACTTTGGGGTGCAGCAGAGAGGCTGCCCCAGGGCTGAGGCCAGAGAGGACTCCCCCCAGCCCTCTCTCTGCCTGCAGCAGCGATCTTCAGTGGAGGGACCCCGCTCTGTTCCCCTTCCCCCCAGCACAATACTCACCCAAGCCCCAGGCTGCTGCTCAGGAGGTCCAGACAGGATAAACCCCCTCAGAGGTGTCTGCCGGGGGGGAGCGCTGCTATGCTGCTGAGGTTCCTGACCTCCTTCCTCCACAGGTGCAGCAGCCAGCCTGCTGCCAGCGCCGCTCCCTTAGCCGGCAGTGGCCGGAGAGGGAGTGCAGTGTGGAGCTGCAGGGGGCAGCCGCCCGGTGCCCAGGGCGCAAGTGAGGCAGGGACACTCGGGGGAGGTGTGTGGGGTGGCAGGTGGGGCCGGGGGAGAGACCCAGCCATGAACATTGTTGGAGCCGGGCCCCCAGGGGCCTGAATTTGCTGGAGCACGGGCACCACAGGCCCATACGACTCGCCGCCCCTGAAAACATGGTCGTTCCTATGACTTGAACACACTTTTTATCTCACGCTAAAGAAACCCAGAAAGGAGATTGAAAAATAAATTGGATCAGACAGAAGAGAAAGGAACAAAAACAGCAAAATGCAGGAAAGCTCCATAAAGGAAAAATAATGGAGAATTTTGGCAGGGAAAGTCCACAGCCAAAAATGCATATGTAAGAATTTCCAAAATCAACAAGCAGAACATGATGGGGGGACTGATAAGCTACTTTCACTTTAAAATATGACACCTTTACAGAATGTCTCAGAACAGAAGAAACCCTGTTCCTCTCTACTGGGAATAAGACACCTTTGTAATGACCCATCAAAGTCTTAGCCTGCTTTACACGGGTTCCTGAAAAAGCCTTGCCCTTACTGCTCCATGCCATGATTGGGCAAAAGGGCAGCTGCCACTTAAGTCTCTGGTGACAGTGGGGCCTTCCATCCACCATCCTTTGGGATGCTGCAGGTTGTCTCAAGATATCAAGCTCTTGGTTGCTAAGCTGCTTCTCTTCAAAAGCAGCCACTGAAGTGTAACAGAAATGGGGACTGTTTTGCTCCTCCCAATGACGTGTACAGAGCTTGACACAAGGTACTAAATCCTGAAGGCAGAAAAGAATATAAACAGTTTTAGGAAAGAATGTGGAAGAAAGTAATAAAAGCAAAAGGGAATATTGATAATGTTTAGGAAAACAAATAGAACTCATATAGTTATAGGGAAGAACAGGAGTTAGTGCAATGCTTTTCAGTGAGAAAGCAAAATGTGAAACAATTCTGACTTTATATATAGGGGAGCTTATTTTCTACACATTGTAGCAGTGCACCTATGCTCAACAAGGACAGCAGCTGGCAATGAAATCCTTGTGAAGAAGCTTTCCAGTGCTAGCTTCTGATTCTGGCCACTCAAAGTAATTACGTATGTCAGTGGCAATATTTGCATTACCCTAGGGCATGTCTACACTTCAAGACAGTACCTGTGGCTTGCCCAGGTCAGCTGACTTGGGATTGTGGGGCTTTGGCTGCAGGGCTATACAATTGCAGTGTAGACATTTGGGCTTGGGCTGGAGACTGGGCTCTGAGACCCTTCCTCTTTGTGGTGTCCCAGAACCTGGGCTCCAGTGAAGCCCAAATGTCTACACTGCAATTTTATAGCCCCGCAGCCTGAGCCCTGTGAGCCTGAGTCAGCTCACACAGGCCAGCTGTGGATGTTTTATGGCAGCATAGCTCTACCCCCAGAGAAGGTATTGCCACAAGGGATGCACTATGCACATTGCTGGCAGTAAAAGCCATTTCTGGGTCTATAGAGAATGTCCCAGAATGCAGGGCTATAGGATCAGACCTAATCAATTTACCTACCTTGGAACTGACAGCTCACCAACCTGACAAATCCTTGATGAAGAGCATGTAGGGTTAGGATACGAGCAAATAATATAAAGTGAAAACTAATACTAGGGTAAATCTACATAAAAATCACAGGCCGAAATCTCAGCGAGTATAGATCAGCATAACACCATAGAAGAAGCCAGAATCACTGAAGTCAGTGGAGCTATGCCAATTTATACCAGCTGAGATTCTAGCCTCACAAGGGTTTAGACCAGATAAAGAAAAAAACGGGAATGATAGAATAGTGAAGCATAACTCTTCATCTGGGGCAGAGGGGAGTGGGAGGGAGAAAAACCTACTCACAATGTGCTTTGTGTGGTTTCATGTCATCATCATCATCAGTCTGTGGCAAAGAATTGGAGGGCGTGTGTAGAGCTGGAGTCTCCAAAAGGGGAAGCTGTCCCGGTGTATGAGAAATCTGAGAATGAGCAAGTGGCAATGTGCAACGGATCAAATGGGATGTGATGATAGCAAATTACTAATATAACGAGGACTGTGTGTAATAAATTGTTTTACTGTGATAACTTGATTCTTCTGAAACAAAAGAGATGCACTCTTCTACATCATTGCTGAAGTGTAAAAAGTATCTTATCTGGGGCTTCAGATAACAACAAATATTTCTCGAACCATAAGGTCAATATTTTCACCTTTTGGATTTAGATTAATCTAAGTCAAATACTATTTGGGTACCTTATCTGCTTACATTTGGGGAGTTTAAAATGAAGTTCCAACTAAAATTAATGGGCCAGATTCTAAGCTGCATTGAACATAGGACTGGAAGGGACCTCCTAGGTCATCAAGTCTAGTCTCCTGCTATCGCAGGCTACTATGTTTTATAATCCTTTTAATAAGTGTATGAAGTTCAGTCTTAAAACCGGTTAGATTTCCTGCCCCCACTTTTCCTGTTGGTAGGCTGTTCCAGAACTTAATGGAGCTGAGATCAGAGCAAACTGGATGGGTTGGAGACAAAGGTGGATTTAAGACCTCTTTACTTCCCTCTCTCCACCACTCCTGGGGCTAGCGGCTACTAGCTGGGGGTGTAGGGGCTGGCAACCAGTTTCAATGACTGGAAATTTCAGGGGTAGAAGGATGCCCAGACCTTGCCCTCTTCCCCTGCCTACACTTTACGTTTGGGTAAAGAAGTAAGATTGAAGTAAGAGAAATTCCCTATTGGCTAGATCCTCCAATGTTGTGCCAGCAGATCAGTGCAATGTGGCTGGGCCAAGATCTCTCATTTGATAATAGAAGTCTTCGGGATCATCAATCCTAACTCTGCTCTATGAGGGAGTAGCGATATTAGAACCTGTGGGCAAAGGTCCACCTAAGGAACAAAACTTGTTTACTGGTACACGTTCCAGCTAGAAGGATGAACGAGTTCTCCAGTAGCTTCCTCAACTCAATATTTATTATTCAAACCAAGTTGTCAGTTATATGTCATTGATAAAGAAGGCTGACAGTAACAGAGTTTGCCCATATGGAGAAGCAGTATATGTGTGTGTATATGCCAGTTCCTTCCTGCCAACATATTTAATCATTTGTACGCAACACTATGCCAAACATTAACAATGTAACGGTGCTAAGTGCATATGGAAATAAACTGACTGATTATACCCATTTTTATTTTCTCATTCATTAGGGAGTTATGCTGGGACAGAACGTGAAATGGACCTGACTGAGGATTACAGAAAAGCAAGAGCTGAGTTAATCCAATATCTCCATTTGTTATGGACTATTTCTGTATCGCTCTTGTTTCCTGGTAATAATACTTTTCATTTCCACAGTGTTGTTTATCTGGAGATTTCAAAGTGCATTTACAAACATTCAGTAAATAGGTAAGAATTCTTATATCCATTTTTACAGAAGGGGAAACTGCAGTAAAAGCAAGTGTAGGTACCAACCTTTGAACATGTTGGCTTTAAGTTGGGCCCTGCCTACATTAGAAACATTTACACGAGGAAAATTACATTACTGGTGCAACACCCTAATAAAGATGCACTATACCAGTGTAAAACAGGATTTACACCAGTGCAGTTTACTTCACTGCACTTCTTTAGTTAGTTTAGTACTGACACTGTGTTCAGCCCTGTACGGTACACAAAAATTAAGGCAATCCCTGACTTGACTTTCCCCTTCTGCGCTGAATCACTCAACTGGTTCTCTCCATTTCACCCTATCCTATAACTGCAGTGTCCTTTAGGTATCTGTTCCACAGTTTCCAGCACCGGTTCCCGTAGTGCATTGTAGGAGAATTCACAAGACCACTGTTGCACTGTGGTACAATAGCATGAGGAACTTGCACTAAAATAACTGTGGCTGACCAGCTGAGGCACAAATGGTATTCAGCCCTGCTGAAGCACTGTCCACTCCAAATGGTATTTAGCTACCCGTAAAACTGCTTGGAGCACTTTTGTGTGTGGATGAAAAATGTTTTATATACAATTAGGTGGAAGAAAATATCACATAGCATAGTAAATTTCTCTAGTATATTCAAGGCCCTACTCATCCACTCTTTCCTCTTATTGCGTTACCCTCTGCCAATGTCACCCTCATCTGGTGATTTGATAGCATCTCACACAAGCATCTCTATGCCCTCTTCAATACAGCGCCTTATGCATCGAACACCTTCTCTGAACGAACCCATCAAACTATTGCACTCCTCTCAAGACCCACCTCTACTGCATAGCAATTAAGAGTGGCTTTGGGCAGACAGAGATGATTATAAATAAAGTATGTGCCAACTAACAGAAACATTCAGTTGTCTGTATTTGATCGTATCCCTCTTGTCCCACCTTTCACATGTCTCCTGTCATTGGGGGTAGGGACCAGAATTTCATGTTTTTGTACAGTATCTGCAACTTTGATCCAGACTGGGGACTCTGGCCACGAATGTGAAATACATGTTAAATAATAATAATAAAGTACACTGTAAGTCTGTCCCTGTGTCCATGAATGAGATGTCACACAGCAGCAGCTGCCTGCAAAGTGCAACTCATGCTGTTGAATCTATTTGAGCAATCTATTGGATGTTTACATTTGCATAATGTTTGTAACCTTGACTTGGTGTTGGGTTCATTAGTCCTTAAATACAAGTAAGGTGGTGTGGGGTTTTTTTTCCCCGCCCCCAGCCAACCTGTTCGCTCAGTAGTCCACTGTTATTGGAGTTTAGTTGATTTGCGTTTCGGTGGAGAACTGTCATGCAAATCATGATTGCTATCAGAGTTTATCTTACACTAGATACTTATCTTAATGTACCTTAGTTTCATTAGAAAAGTTTTCAGAGGTAGAAATCATTTAAGACTACATATTAAGGGTTAATAATAAATGGATGGGTTTACAGACATTTGACTGAACACAGGGATGAACCTTTTACTACTATTAAATGTATGAACTGAAAATAAGATGTAATCAGCTTATGTATTGGATCAATTCATTCTCTGGGAAAATTTGGCATTGCACAGATACAACCCACAATGACTTTCTTCACAGAAACGTACGGGAACATCTTTATGGATAAACAGCAAAAAATATTTTTTCAATAAGAAAAGAATAAACACACCTCCCCAAAACCTGGTTATAATGGGAATAATCTTAGCCAAGGATATTTCTCTGAGAATTAATAACCAACTGGGGTTAATGGTCATTGGCTTCACCTTAGGCCCTCAATTAATCCTTGAACCTCAACTGTTACTACTTAATTGACTTAGTTTCATTTCATTTTAACATTTCAAAGTGATCTCCCTAGAATCACACTGACAGAGTAACATGGTCTCTGTAGATGTGCACTGACATGGTTTCAATATTGTTATATTGTCTCCATACACTTGCATTGACATTTCATTTTGTTTTGACATCACAATGCCACATCCATGGATCTGTGCAGATGACATGAGATTGTTCAGATTAGGGTAAAGCCAGTCCAAGAGAGTGGGAAACTAGTATTTTATAGAATGCAAACAAACTGCAGCACATGAGCTCACTTAAAGGCTATCAAAAACTAGATTGATTAATATAGTCAATTTGAACAGCATTTCAGTGTACTTTAAACAAAAAATCATAACTAAACTATCTCAAAAAATTAAAGAAAACCCACGTCACCTTCCTAAACCTGTCTCTTCACTTAGATCAACTGCAACTATTGAGACACGGTTAAGAGGCAAGTGGCCTGAGAACTATACCAGTTAATTAATTAAAGAAATGAAAATTGATATTACATTTCATGTCTATTATAGGCTGCAAATAAATTATGTATATCTCAGGCATTCCCAATAATTAGTATCAAAACAATTAACTGAGTACTGTACAATGCAATTCCAAATCAAGATAAAATTCTTTGAATAACTGAAATAGTTAAGCCAGCAACGTGAGGTTTTTCCTATAATGTGGAAAAGTTTAGAGAGGCCTTTTGAAGTGCTTTGATCAAGCTCTAAAATAATTTTAGTGGATTACTATTGTACTAAAATGATAATTTATAGTAGCTGACCTAAGCTGCTCTTTGTATAACAGCCATACATGAAACAATAGCAGGAAAGTGAAAAACACAAGGGGAACTAAAGTTGCTCTGTTTATTATTTAGCTCATAATTACATCTTCCTTATTTAATCTTTTGAATCCTGGCATGTTCTTAATAATACAGGTTCAAATAATATTTACTACACACAAGAGGGTTAGTTTTGAGTAACACATTTAGACTATCCAAACTTTGTGTAACTTGTGACCTTTCCCTAACCTAAGCAAGGTCTATTTTATACAGATTGTACTAGATAGACAGTTCCTCTGTAAATGGTAAAGTTGCCGCCAAGCTCCCATTGTTAGCCATTTACTTCATTTTTCAGCAAGGCATACTTTTAATTCCTATCACCCAGCTGTAAGGAGCCTTCTTTAGTTTTCTTCTCTTGTCAACTTAACGTAACAGGGGTTTCTCTTAGCAGACTGCAAAACCCACTGTAAGTGGCACTCTGCAGTTTAGATAAACAAACTAGGAATAGTGCTTTTTTAAATTCTTGTAGGCAACTTGCTATTGTAATTCACAACATTTGATCAGCATTCATAGTAACAAACATGTTTGTTATCTATTCTCCAAAACAACAATGGTGCAATTCTTCAACACCTACCTTGAGTAACACTTACTAGCTACAGACATTGCTGGGCCAGAGTCTCTCCTCCAGTACTGTCCCCTTTTTAAAAAGGGACCAGGGTCTAATTGCAGATGACCTATTGAGAATTACTCCAACACGGTTGTTATTTCAGCTGGCATAAAGTTTGCAGAACCAGCTCCTATGCCAACCATTTATTAAAGGAGGAAAGGGCAGTTAGAGGGGCAGAGAGGAGTTGGGCTCAATTCTGTCAATTCTCAGCAGGCATATGGTTTTCTAGGAACCATAGGTAACACTGCTTATTTAGAGCAGTCTCTAGGCTGCCAAAGCAGCTGCAGCTTGAGAATCAGGTCGCTGTAACTGACCCTTGGATGGTCCTTGGTTCTGTGCTGAGCAAAGCATCCTCAAGCTGAGTAAGGACTGCAGAATCATATCTTCATTTTTAATAGCTGAAATCTTAATTTTGACCATACATATTTGACCATACATATTGACCATCTCACAGCCAAGATAGCTATATGGAAGAAAGTTTGTGTTGAAAACTAAGACCCATTAGATAAGTATAGGATTTACCATACTGGATCATGCCATTGTTCCATCGACTCCATCATCAGCACCTGGAAGTGACCTATATGTGACACTTCAGAGGGAGGTAAAACCTCACCCGCTGCACTCGACTAGCTGGGGAATGCTATACATAGAGATCTGGGTCATTTCCACCAAAATTAAAATATAATTATGAAACATTCTGCATTATATGGTAGTTTGGCCTGAATGCACACAGGATATGAAATAAAGATAGCGTTTTTCAGCCACAGAACTTTCATCAGAAGCCATCTGTAGAGACAAAAGTAATGAGCAGAGAAAGGGGTATTCAAATGGGAAAAGGACTAATGAGAGGCTTTTGGCCCACAAATAAGAACTGGCTATACAATATGGAAAACAAAGAAGGAAGGATGAAAAAGGATATGGAAAGAACTATGAAGTGCCTTCTTAAATAAGAAGAGATGGCAAATCAATTACACAAAGAGGTGTACAGAGAGGGCAAGGTAAGGGAATTAAGAAGTAGCAAGAGTAAGTAAATACAATAAAACAAGAAACAAAGTATTAATTTACTATGCACATACTTGAAGTGAAATAGTGACAAGGTATCAACAGGTTTAAAATATATGCACCTGTCTGTTCACCTTTCCATGTAGCCCAGTTTTTTACTATTTACACCAAGCTTTTTGGTTTTGAGCTGACTTTAGAGGAACTATTATTTATCCCTAGAATGCAGGAAAGATCATTAGTTTGTTCTGTTTAACCCAGACTCTGTCATTTTCAGCATGACCTGTATGCCTGTGTGCCATTCCTGCTGGACCAGGAAGTTTTACTTCCATATTGAACTCATTGCACACAATCGTATCAATTTCTAAGGCTTGGAGCAGGCAGTATTACAGCGTTTCTAAGAGCAGATGCTTGGTAAGTCTATATATGCCAGTGAGACCATCATTCAGTTTTATGCACACTTCTGTTTTCTGGCTTGGCATAATTCATTAGCACCACTGCAGCATACTCCATAAAATTGGATTTGGCTGCAGTGCTAAGGTTCTAATGACGATAGCATTGTAAAAAAAGCAGTAGTTTCTCCTTTTTATTCTTAGAGTTGATATTTACGTCTGATAAACTGAGAAAATACACAGAGAACACTTACAACATACAAGTAGGAATAACAATGTGGTTTTATTTTTTTAATGTTTTGTACTTACCATTTAAAATGGTGGCACACACAGTATAATAAGGTTTGTGATAGCAAGGCTTGCTAGGAGAGCACATGCAATTGGAATTAGCAGAGCACATACATTTTTACGGCTTATTTCATCAGCATTTGAATACACAGATTTTAAGAGGGTCAATATATAAAGGAATGGTCAAAGCTCTGATTAAGGACTCCACTATTGCCTTTCAAGCTGTTATACTGCAGCATCAGGTGGGGAAAAACAAACAAATACTGTACAAGCATAACCTTATTTTTATTTGTGCACCCTCAACATTGTTATATTTGTTTTTATATTAAACAAATTAAAGATTCAATGAGGGCTGAACAGAATTTTCAACATCTGTGTAGATAAATGTAATTTATTCAAAAAGAAAAAGTAGCACAGGGCATCTTGTAAAAACTGTTTGAAATGATTTCATACAACACAATGCAGAGACATTAGCTAAAATAGATTCAGTTTTGTCCTTAAAACCTGCTTCATGTAGGCAATTATTGCTTTGAGTTTCTAATGGAACAATGGTTGATTATTACTTTCTTTTTTTCTATTCTTGATTTTACACACGCTACTAACCTAAACCAGAGTTATATGTCCCAGGGGCAGTTGCACCCTAAATGTTGCTTCTGTGTAGCCTTAGGGAGGTACACTCTGCAGATTGCTTCTGCCTATCTTTATGTGCAGACTCATAAAGCCTATCAGGTAAAAATAAAGTAAGTGTAATAGTCGAAACATAAATGAGTTACAAGTGTTTGGAAAAAGAAAAAAGGATTTATTGAAAATTGGTATTTCTAAAGTAACATTCAGAAACAGTAAGATAATCTTTGCCATGTAGGTAACTCATGGTATTGTGGCAACGCTAGTGTACTCTTGCCTGTACAGCAAAGGATGTATCAATACTATTAAAGCTATTTTTTCCTAGAGGAAAAAAAAAAAGAAGGGATTTCTAAATTGGCCGTATAAACAAAATTCATGCTAAAACTTGGCACAAAGTTCAGTATAAAAGTGAGATTTGAAAGTTTATTTTAAAATAAGCTGTGTAGTTGTTTTAAAGTTAAAAAAGTGGTTTCATACACTTTCTTTGCATCTCTTACTTTGGATTGAAAATTTGTGCACAATTTCAAAATATTACAGACCCCAAACAGCTTCTCTGTTGAGATTCTGAGAGCTTCTGTTACTCAAGAGAAGCTGAGTATGCAACTCAACTTCCTATTCTGAGAGGAATTTCCCTTTGGGAGTGGCAGTTTTATGAGACTTCTTATCAAATCCCCTTCCCAAGATGGAGTCTATAGCTTTGTTTGGCTCTTGTGATTGGTTAGAGAAGAGATGTTCAGCATTTGTGGTGTTTCTATCAGCTTCCTCAAAAATTTTGTTTTTCCCTGGCTGACTGTTAGGAAGGAAAGGGTCTTAAAAAGGCTACCAGCCCAAAGAGATGTCTTGTCTGACCATCTCTTAGCTGTGAGAGCAGAAGTTAGGCTGAACACTACCCCTCTTTTCTGTGGTGATGAGTGTAAAAAGAAGACGAGAAAGGAGCCCTCACAATTTCTATAATGGTGGAAGCCCACAGCCATCTCTAGACACTTCCAGCCTTGGCAGTTCCATCAGGAAGAAGAGAATAGGAAACAATAGCACTCAGGAGATGGTGTGCTTATTTAGATGAATTCCCCATCCAACAAATCCAGTAGGAAGCAGTGTTTACCTTTTGGTTCTCTCCTTGCACACCAGGCTGACACTCTCAGAATACATCAACCAGGTACAAAGTTTCATACACGGTCTTTTTGGATTTCACGTGCCGGAAAACTGCACATCATGAGGCCTACACAGATCTACTCAAATTATTTGCTTAAAATCAACCACGGAAAAGATCCATCAGTAGAGATTTCTAGGATATCCCAAAACTGCTGAAAGAGGTCAATGTGCTTTACCAATTATTTTTAATACTTTTTAAGGTACACATTAATATGCACCACACATTTTCCCATATATATATATATATATACATACACACAAGATAAATGCTGACTTTTATTAAGGAAAAATATTTTTAAAAAATTGAATGTCAGATTCTTTTGTTTTTAAGCAAACATATACAAATGAGGAAATTCATGCATCAATCATTATATTAGAATAATAGTAGCTGTCTGGCTTAATGCTACAAAAGCCAGGAAATTCAGAGTGCAAACAAGGCATTAAAGATGATGTGATCCTCTCTTACCATATGAATTGCACCAAGTGACACAGTGTGAGTGTTAAGTAGGGAGTTTCAGCCTTAACCAAATTTCCTGGCTTGTGTGTGTGTTTGAGCCAGATCTTTAATATTTAACGAAGTTATGTGAGAGAAAACAGAAAGCACTTTCTTTAAGATGACTCCATAACACAGGGAGGAGAATTGAAAGTCACACCTTTCAGCCTCCACATTTTTTCTTTTGTTTAGTATGTAAGGAGAAGCCATCCGGAAGGAAGAAAGATTATGACTATCTATAAACTAACTGTTTGACAGAGACAGAACTGCTGATAATGAGTGGGTTGTGTCTGTAGTTTTTGGCTGCTCACAACAGCAGAGGGCTGAGGCAAAACAGAAACTCTTGATATGTTTGTCTAAAGAGGTAGTAGTGTGATCACAGGCAGCAGGAGTTCAGCTGAAGTTCAGGGCAGATGTTGCCAGTAGTTTACAGTGCAGGAAAGTAAAATTGCTTCCGGATTCACCTCTTCCTCCCAATTTCTCTTCCAACATCAGTGTTGAGCCATGCTGTGTCGCAGAGTTACAATATCAGTAGGAAAGCAGTCTTTTAGCAGGATACCACGTTCACGATGGCAGTCCAACTCCTCAATAAATCCATACCAATAGATGACTAATCCAGGACCAAATCTATTACATAATGAGAAGAATATAACATAAAATCACATATACAGAAGAAAAATAGAGTCCACAGTCCCAGGCCAATGAGTAATTCACATGCATTGTTGATTTTATTCTAAAATTGGAGTTTACCTACATTTAATTTCCAAGATTTTCATTTAATCAGGGTAGAATTGTTTTACAATTAAGTAATATCTGATTCCATGAATAAAAATGCTATTAGAGTCTTACAGCAAACTGAAATATTTGTTTAGTTCACACTTTTACCATCATGAACATATAACTAACCAGCCATAAGAACGGACCCCTAAGTGCCTTTGTAATAACATTTAATAACTGTGTGAGACATACAGAAGCCTCTCTTCCCTTGCTCTCCATTTATTTCAGATTTGGACATTTAAGCATTAAAAATACATGGGTTTACATAAAACCTCAGATGATGTGAATTTCAGTACAGTAAAGATCAACAATGATTGAAAATATAATCTCTACAATGAGTAAGTAACTGTTAAGGCAAAGCACAGTCCATAGAAAGTTTCTACTGCAATGTCTCTAAAATGTGCCTCAGGAATTCCTCAGATATTACTAACATTGACTGATCCCCACTAGGCACTCTCAGGAAGTAGCCCCATGGACTATTTTACCCATCAGGAAGTTCAGACCTTGAGGCTGGGTTCATAAAGAAGTAATCACTATCAATCATTGTGTACAGCGATATGTTTTGCACATCAGTTTCACGTTTTTCCTACTGAGAGCACTTAATTAAAGGGCAGCACTACTTTTGGTGTAGTGTTGCAGGAATTTTACAGTGAAATCATAAATTATGAATGTTGGGTTAGTAAAAGGATGTCTAAAAACAGAACCACTTTCTGTAGTCTTACATTACAGCAGTCTGTACAATGTTAGGCCAAAAAGCTTTTTCTTTCTGTGATTTATTATATGCTATAGTGAACTTGCCAAAAACGACAGTGGAGGATGAGCTATTAGATACTGTATGTACAAGAAAACGTTCAATAGAATATCATTTAATGGTTTATACACAGAACTGTGCTCAGTACTCACACCAATATGGTAGCCAATTTTTGTTGATGTTTAATTATAATAAAAGTGTGTCGGGGGATGCACAATAACTGAAAAGTCCACTTAGCAGACAATAGAAGCTCTCAAAACAGTGGGTAGTGCCAGATTGGCTTCATTAGGGTGGTTTCTTTCCAGCACTGAACTGAGGAAAACTATTTGATGTGCTTATGTAATGGAACAAACATAAAAGGAAATAACTGTAGATTCCCCCTGCAGTTTCAATTGGGTATTGTGTGCTACTTTCCAAAACTGTTGTGTAGTGTTGTTAAGCACCGTTTTATGGCTGCTACCTTCCACCCCAGAGGCGGGTGCATTTCAGTTGCAGAGGAAGCATTCTTTGTACATAGTTTACATATCAGTTTGGAAAGCTCTGTGATTTTTCAGATGGAAATGCAAGACGTTATTACTGTTACAGATTTAGCCATACTAATATAGACAGAAAGTGAAGTTTCTTTAGAAATGTATTATAGGTCAGATTGTGGCTGGAGTGGAAGAGCACAGCACCCTTCTCCCAGCAGTTGCACTCTATAGATGGCCAGGAACATTTGCTGTCCCTGTGCTCTCTGGAACATAAGCCTTGCTTTTGGCTAGTGCCCTGTGAGGCGCATGCAGGGCAACAGCCTGCTGTTCCTCACTGTATCAATAAACACAGCTGGCCCAGCCACAGGGGGGAGCAAATTGGTAAGTGTGTTGAGAGATACTGCTGCCTGGTGCTCCCATTAGGGTAGTGAAGCTTCATGCTGTCTCCAATGTAAGGCATTGATTCACTGCCACAATCTGGCCCTAATATTTTTACAGAGAAGTGTGTTCAAACCAATCACTTCAAAGGAATATGTAACTGGGCAGGCAGTAAGTATTCTACCTGAAAGATTTTAAAAACAAACCAGACCAAAAACACATACACCCATAAAGAGAATGCATTGTGCATTTTTAATGGCCTGTTTTATGCAAGTCAGAGGCTATGAAACATACATACACGTGGTACTTGTTCATTACTAGAACGTTTGCCAGGTAAAAAAACCCAGTGCTAATGAGCAGCTGCTCTTCCCTAGTGCTTAAGGAAACTTGACTTGTTTCAATCTGCACAACTATCTGAAAACTCATGTGGTAAAAGGCACTTGTCACTGCATATAAACTGTAATTTGTATTTGAAATTACAATTATTCATTAAAATAGATACTTCCAAGCCCACTAAAAAGGGATTGTAAAGCAGTTTTTATTGAATTGTCAGTGCCACAAATTTCAGAGGGGTAGTCGTATTAGTTTGTATCAGCAAAAACAACGAGGAGTCCTTGTGGCACCTTAGAGACTAACACATTTATTTGGGCATAAGCTTTCGTGGGCTAAAACCCACTTCATCAGATGCATGGAGTAGAAAATACAGTAGGGAGGTATAAATACACAGCATATGAAAAGATGGGAGTTGCCTTACCAAGTGGGGGGATCAGTGCTAATGAGCCAATTCAGTTAGGGTGGAAGTGGGCTATTCTCAACAGTTGACAAGAAGGGGTGGAAATAACTTTTGTAGTGCTAATGAGGCCAATGTAATCAAGGTGGCCCATTTCAAACAGTTGATAAGAAGGTGCGAGTATCAGTTTAGTTTAGGGAAAATTAGTTTTTGTAGTGACCCATCCACTCCCAGTCTTTATTCAGGCCTAATTTGTTGGTGTCCAGTTTGCAAATTAATTCCAGTTCTGCAGTTTCTTGTTGAAGTCTGTTTCTGAAGTTTTTTTGTTGAAGAATTGCCACTTTTAAGTCTGTTATTGAGTGTCCAGGGAGACTGAAGTGTTCTCCTACTGGTTTTTGAATGTTGATGTCAGATTTGTGTCCATTTATTCTTTTGCATAGAGATTCTCCGGTTTGGCCAATGTACATGGCAGAGAGGCATTGCTGGTACATGATGGCATATATCACATTGGTAGATGTGCAGGTGAACGAGCCCCTGATGGTGTGGCTGATGTGGTTAGGTCCTATGATGGTGTCCCTTGAATAGATATGCAAACAGAATTGGCACTGGGGTTTGTTGCAGGGTTTGGTTCCAAACCCATCTGGTTCCAAATCCTGCAACAAGTCCACAAAAGCTTGTGCCCAAATACATTTGTTAGTCTCTAAGGTGCCACAAGAACTCCTCGTTGTTAGTGCCACAAATGACACTTTTCATTATATTGGCTGCAACTAGCAACAGGTTCAGAAATGCCAATTCTGATGAAAAACTTTATTTTTAAGGGTGTCCAGTGAGTCAATTGCAGGTTCCTGGCTTTAGTTAATCAGTGAAATTATTCCCTCAATCCTGTATTAGACCTTTATTCGCTAACTAGTCCTGCCCATGCTATATCTTTTCATAATATTGGTATAATCCTGTATATTATGACTGTGTATCAGAGATAGCATATGTATGATCAGATACAAGCCATACTGTATTAAAAAATGACTTAAGTGGAGCACTTAAAACCAAAATTAACTTGTTGGCACAGTAAGCATTTGCCACTGACTATGAGGAGCCCCTGCTGCTAAGAGCCAATTTCTCTTTCATTAACACACAGAGCTGGCAAATCTCAAACAATGCCAGTGGTTAATTACAGTTGCCTTAATTTGAAAAGACGTTTAACCTTTTTTATGTAGAGGATGGGGCATGGAAGTGCAAGCAAGGAGCAAGAACCACCCTTTTTAATTTGACTCCTTCCGAAGTTGTACATGTGACACTGTGGAGAATGAAACGCAACACTGCAAATTAGAGAGTCAGACTAAAAACTTATTTATAGATTAATAACAACATTTAATACATTGGAGACTAACCTTCCTTGCAGGGCCAATGCTGACAACTTCGGTTTACACAGGAGAACTAGTTCAAATGACAGAGAGCTTGCTCTGCATGCCACAGGAAGTGGGACCAACCTGGCAATTCTGAGAAAAATCTTCAGAATACAAAGCAAAAGATGGTTTTACAGTCACTGTACAGGACTCCATCAGGAATACTGTATGCAATAAAGGTCACTATACCACAGGAAGGATATTAATTTTTTGAGAACGTGCAGCTCAGGGCAACAAAGAAGAAATCAGCTCTTAAGGAGCTAGGCGCAGAATCCTACAGACTTTGCTTTTGCCCAGTAGAACTGTGTAAACCTCCAGTTTTGGTTAACAGGTACTCCTGTGAATCTTCTCTTCAGTTTTGTTTCACACTAGTTCACACCCTGTAAATCCCAAGTGTAAGCTAACCCCAAAACTCAACATGAAACTAGTTTTGCCTGTTTTTATGAAGCTCAATTTTTTTTTTTAAACAAATATTGGCTGACTTTTCAAACTTGAAAGGAAACAGAAAAAACAGCTGAGTTTTAGCTAGTTTGGGTTTTTGTTACAAACATTTTGAATAGCTCCACATAGAAGAAAACTCAGTGGCAAGACTATTTCATATAAAGGTAATAAACATATTAAATATGGTATCAGAGAGTGGGCCTCATTGAGGCCTTTTGAACACACAGATGAATTAGGTTTCAGAGTAGCAGTCGTGTTAGTCTGTATTCGCAAAAAGAAAAGGAGTACTTGTGGCACCTTAGAGACTAACCAATTTATTTGAGCATGAGCTTTCGTGAGCTACAGCTCACTTCATCGGATGCTTTCGGTGGAAAATACAGTGGGGAGATTTACAGATGAATTAGTTTATCTTAAATCAGTTTTTAAATAGATAGTTAGCCTAGTGTAAAACCCTCTGTATACACTCTTAGGGTATGTCTACACTACGAAATTAGGTCAAATTTATAGAAGTCGGTTTTTTAGAAATCGGTTTTATATATTCGAGTGTGTGTGTCCCCACAGAAAATGCTCTAAGTGCATTAAGTGCATTAACTCGGCAGAGTGCTTCCACAGTACCGAGGCTAGAGTCGACTTCCGGAGCGTTGCACTGTGGGTAGCTATCCCACATTCCCGCAGTCTCCGCTGCCCATTGGAATTCTGAGTTGAGATCCCAATGCCTGATGGGGCTAAAACTTTGTCACGGGTGGTTCTGGGTACATATCGTCAGGCCCCCGTTCTCTCCCTCCCTCCGTGAAAGCAAGGGCAGACAATCGTTTCGCGCCTTTTTTCCTGAGTTACCTGTGCAGACGCCATACCACGGCAAGCATGGAGCCCGCTCAGCTCACTGTCACCGTATGTCTCCTGGGTGCTGACAGACACGGTACTGCATTGCTACACAGCAGCAGCAACCCATTGCCTTGTGGCAGCAGACGGTGCAACAGGACTGGTAGCCGTCATCGTCATGTCCGAGGTGCTCCTGGTCACCTGTGTGAGGTTGATCAGGAGTGCCTGGGCAGACATGGGCGCAGGGACTAAATTTGGAGTGACTTGATCAAGTCATTCTCTTTAGTCCTGCAGTCAGTCCTATTGAACCATCTTATGGTGAGCAGGGAGGCGATACGGATTGCTAGCAGTTCTATTGCATCATCTTCTGCCGGGCAGGCAAGAGATGAGGATGGCTAGCAGTCCTATTGTACCATCTTCTGCTGAGCAGCCATGAGATGTGGATGGCATGCAGTCCTTCTGCACCGTCTGCTGCCAGCCAAAGATGTAAAAGATAGATGGAGTGTATCAAAACAAGAAATAGACCAGATTTGTTTTGTACTCATTTGCAAACCCCCCCCCCCCCCCGTCTAGGGGACTCATTCCTCTAGGTCACACTGCAGTCACTCACAGAGAAGGTGCAGCGAGGTAAATCTAGCCATGTATCAATCAGAGGCCAGACTAACCTCCTTGTTCCAATGAGAACAATAACTCAGGTGCACCATTTCTTATTGGAACCCTCCGTGAAGTCCTGCCTGAAATACTACTTGATGTAAAGCTACCCCCTTTGTTGATTTTAGCTCCCTGTAAGCCAACCCTGTAAGCCGTGTCATCAGTCGCCCCTCCCTGCGTCAGAGCAACGGCAAACAATCGTGCATCTGAGTTGAGAGTGCTGTCCAGAGCAGTCACAATGGAGCACTCTGGGATAGCTTCCGGAGGCCAATACCGTTGAATTGTGTCCACAGTACCCCAAATTTGACCCGGCAAGGCCGATTTAAGTGCTAATCCACTTGTCAGGGGTGGAGTAAGGAAATCGATTTTAAGAGCCCTTTAAGTCGAAATAAAGGGCTTCATCATGTGGACAGGTGCAGGTTTACATCGATTTAAAGCTGCTAAATTCGACCTAAAGTCCTAGCGTAGACCAGGGCTTATTTCAGTTTGAGAGTGACTTAAGTGGTTTAGCTTAAACTGATTCCTAATTAATGTAAGATAAATAAGCCAGATTTATATTGATTTGAGAGTGTCCACACAGCCTTTTGCACTGTTTTAACTAAATTGATTATAAAATAAACCTTTAGTTAAACCAATGCAGCTTTCTTTGCATGTCAACAAGCCCTGAGACTTTGAGCTTTGCTCCTAAGAAGGAGGGATTTCACAGGGGTATGGTGAAAAACTAGGAAGGTGGAATTCTGGGAGTAGTGGGGGGAGCAGAAAGCATAGTAAGCCAGATGGTTTCTTCTATTTCCTAAAAATCATTTATGATCTTTTATTCAAATTTTACATGCACAAATCCTCATTTTAACTCAAGAAATCACATAAAAATCAGCAAAATGTGAATCAGGCTTTAACTTGCCCTTCTGCAGCACCACTTTTGTCCTAGAAAGGAAAAAGACTTATTTATTCATCAAAGTGGTTGAGTGGAATATCACACATTCACTTAAAGACAAACTGTTCTCTAGTAATTGCCTTTTATTCTGGAATGTCTGTGTGGGGTCCATGCTAGCTTCTAAGGATATGCCCAGACATGTGATCATTGGTAGTTGTGTCTTTCACCATCAAAAAGCCTTGCATGTGGTTTTATGAAAAATGCACTTTCAACACACAGCTCAATACTGAGCAGAAATGTAAAACAGCTTGTAATTGTTTTTAATAACTTCCACTTTATTTATTTATTTAGTCTTAGTTTATTTGTTGTAGGTGGGCTGTATACTACATGTATCCCGATAGTAATGTAAATAATTTCTCATTCTGAGAAGCTCTCCTAGTGAAATGTGAGTGTATGTATGTTTATAGCTAATGTACATGTGCATTTATGCATGTGTCTGACTGTGTACAATTAGAATGACATCAAGGCCAATTGGACTTCATAACTTATTTCCTATAAAAGTAAATTATAATAAATAAAAGGTTTTAAAGACAATTTTAACATAGTTCTTTAAAAGCATTGGATTAATATTCGGATATATATATATATATATATAATCTCCTGTGCAGTGATGCCTAAAACTTACATCTCTTGTATTCTTATTATTGGAAGGAATTTTGGTGTGGACCGAGAGTATTCGGATAGACCAACAACTGCAGGCCAGATTCTCAGTTGGTATAAACTGGCATAGCTCCACTTGACTTTCCTACAGGTAGCCCTATTTACACCTGCTGAGATCTGGCCTTGCATGTCTTGGCAGGGATTTAATTTCCATTGCACAAGGATTGATTTACTTTTGAATATAAACAAACATGAATATTTTTTAAAATCAAGTTACGGTACCTTTACATAAAAAGGGGCACTTTCAAACCTTGGACATGGTTGAAAGTGACTATATTTTTCTTAAACTTTTTGTAATCCTCTAGTCCATTTGCTGAACCAATCACAAGGCAGCCCATAATTCAAATAGAAGTTACCTTCGAGGCGTCATATAGATTTATATTTTTTGGCTCTACTGAAGTCTGGTTTAAAAAAAAAAGGCGGCTATTGGAGTTGTTCTCATGTTAGGCAAAGTCAAATAACCAGAGGATGATATGTGTTCATGTTATAAATCTATCACTAGTCCAACCCTCACAAGGCTACACCTATTCTAGGTCCCGGCTGTCTTAAATTACATAATAAATATTCTCACCTTATAAAAATACTTTACAATAAACAAAATATGTTTGGTTTGCAAACACAGCTCAAGACACAGAACACACTAACTTAATAGGTGCATTAAAGCAAAGGCAAGCTGATGAAGAAAGATCAGTTAGGAAACAGGCAGTCATTTGGGAGTGATCAAGCAATGTTGGAAGTCAATGGAAGCTTTGCCATTGACTTCAGTGGGCAATTTAACAATGCATTATGTCTCAAGGTTTGTCCTGCTTCAAGTAAAATTACCAAATCTATTTTATGCAGTTGGGTGAAATTTGAGCTATAATGAAGTCAATGGAAAAACACCCATTGACTACAACAGGACCAGGATTTTCTTTTAATGTCTACTAGAAATTTTATTATGTGTCCCCATTTTCAAGGAGGTTATAACTCAGAAATGAAAATTCCTTTGGACTGATAAGGGTGCAGAAATCTCCAATGAGTTTTGGACACTGATGCAATATACTACGGGAGTGTGGAATGTCGGGGCTATCCAGGGAAGGAAGGTGGATGGAGACTAATAGCAGCCCCCAGTGTCCCTGTAGTCACGCCTCTGTTGAATACTATTACATTTTAATGAGCTTTTGTTTACACTACAGCCTTTTAGCTGTGTGATAACGCTCTTAAGGCATCAGTCAAAATTTAGCATTTTTGTTGGCCACATTTAATCAAACTTACAATACGATTTAAATACTTTAGGCATTCTGAGAAATAAAAATAAGCCATGCGATATTTATGTGCTTACCAGGAAATATGTTGAAAAGACATTTTAAAATTTGCACAGTACAAATCATAAATATGTATTGATAGAATGGACTGATATTGTGTAAGTCACCGTCATTAAAAATATTATAAACACAATTTAACTTTTGGCTGCATAATGCATTTTTAATAAACAAACTGTCAAAATACATTATTCACCTATGGAATTCGTTCAAATCTGAGAACTGTTCTCTCAGGCAAATAAAAGGATTTTTATAATCTTCAGTGACAGATTTTTTTTTAAATAGTTCTCATGGAAATTAACTTTCAAAAGCTATGATTAAATAATATTAAGGTTACACAGATTTTCAAGGATCAAGGCTTGCTAAGTGAAGGCTGACACAGTGAGTGAGAAAGAAAAGGCACGTTGGCTCAAGAACAGTGAGTGTTAAGAAAAAATGGTCTTGACTGAACTTTTAATTTCTCTGGCTTACATGGGTTCATGTCAAAACCTAAATTTTACTCAAAAAGACGATTTTCTTCTTGCAAAATCTTTAACACACTGATCACTGTGTGTGATTTTGCTCATTAAGGGCTTGATTCAGTAAAGTTTGTGCTGAAGTCCCATTGACTTCAACATTATGTACAGTACTTGAGGCCTAAGACATTTGGGCCTTGATCCTGAAGGAGATCTGTGTGAATGCCTGCCTGTGCTTCTGCTAAGCTTCTTGCAGTACTGGGGTTTAGGTGATGAGAATGTAAGATAGTACAGACATATTTCTGGGTAATTAAGTGAAGTTCAAAAGAAAACATTTTGGAGCAAGTGGGCCAGGAGAGGTAGTGATTCTCATTGTGCTTGTGTCTAATTGTGCTTGATTCTGGCCATTCCACTGGCCTTTGGTGGATTATGCCTCACCAATCATACTCATTTTGGAGGATACTAATTATTTCTGCTCTCCTGGCAAGTTAGTCAGTTCTAATGACCAATTAGGAGGTTAAGGCTTAGAGGTAAAAAGGGTGCCCCAAAGAAGAGGCAAGCACAGTCCAAGGACTTTATCCACCTAGACTACTGGATTCAGGTTTAAGTGAAAACTCCCTAAAAGAGAAATGTTATGTTCTGTGTATCCTTGTCAGCTCAGGGCACCGTTCCTTAATAAGACAGTTTGGGCATCCCTACTACAGGAGAAGTGGGAGAAGTTAAAAAAACCTAAACAAACTAAAAACAGTAAAAGAGATATAACTAGTTGCACAGATGACAACAGAACTATCAGAAAACTTTCTAAAATGACTTCCAAAAAATTCTGAGAGCTTTCAGTAGAGTGTGTGTGTATGTGTGCACGCTTTATATTATTCCGTCACATTTATGTATTTAGATTGCAGTCTAAAAGGGACTTTGCACTGAAAGATGTCTTCCAGGGTTCTGCATTTCCTCACTGTACATTTGAAAACACAGTAACATGGGACTTATAAAACATAAACCCATCCAAAGGAGCAGCACTTTTCCTTCCTGCCACCCATCAGTTAATTACCAGTCATGTGACCTGTCACATGCTTGCCATCCATCTTACCACTCCAAGTTAGACTCTGCAAGAGTTATTTAGTTGTCCTTTGAGAAGGTGACTAACGGTTACTCATTGAGTTAAACAATTGTCATATTTATTTTTGAAGAAGCCAAAGTAAACATATTTGGGGAAGAATAAGATCCTGCCAAATTTCTACTTTCTGATTAAAACCCAGACAATAAAATAATGCTTTTTGAGGCTCTTGCTTATTCTATAGTTTTACTGAGAAACCTTAATGTCTATTAGTTGCAATGCAAAGACTGCTGATCGAGCTCACTATTGTTTGATTTCTACAAGTTTTATGCTATATATCTGCATTGAGAGAAGTTATTTTAAACATTTGGTTATGCTTGTAACACTCTTCTTTTAAAGGAATGCCTACCTGCAAACTGCCTCTTATCCTGGGTGACAGAAAACATGAGACAAGGTATTGAATATGGTTAGACTTAGATCCAGGCAGCCAAAAGTGCTGGCCAACTCACATTGCCATTAGGTGATTAATAGTTGTTTATTTTTAGGGCTTGAACTAATAGGCTGTCCTAAAACCAGTGCAAGATGATATCTGAATAATCTGTGAGTGCTTTCTTTTTATGCAGCTGTTGATCAAGCTTCTGTCCTTGCCAGAGTACTAACATGTGCCAAAATTATATTTAACAGGATATTTTGAACTGCTTACCCCATGGTTTATAAAAAAAAAAAAAACAACTTGCAAAATTATGCTGCTAATCTGAAAAATTGATCAGCAAATTATGGTAGCAAAACATTTCAATAGATGAATGCATTACATGAATAAATACCCAACTTGCTGAATGTAGTTCCCAGAATCAGCACTGAAGAGAATATTCCATATTAGATAGATATAGATAGATATAGATAGATAAACATTTAGAATCCTTACACACGAATATACAATAAAACAAACAATAGAACAGATGAACTAACAAATGGAACACAGCTCGTTTGTGCTTCCAACTTCCCAAATCACAGAATTAGTCCAAGACTGGATAGCAAATCATGCTGAGCAACTTCACACTATGTTCCTTAGCAGTTTAACTGCCAAACATACTATGGTGTATAATTGACAGGCAGAACTATTTTACACTTAAACACAGAATTATGCATAAGCATGAGCCATACAGGTAACAAACTCATGCAAGAAGGGAAAACCAATCTTTATCATCTTCACCTATTTGCCTCATCTGTTCTCCAACTGTGCTGCCCATTACTGTGGCACCACACATCCATCCAGAAGGGAAGCAAATGCCTCCTTCCACGTTGGATATCTTTGCTTCCTTTGGAATCTGTTGGCAGATTTCTGCTGTGTCTGGCATTCTCCCATTTCATTCTGAATGTGTCACCTCCAGTGCCTGGGACTCTCCAGTCTGTCTCCTGTTTGATACGTAATACTCTACACCAGTGTTTCTCAACCTTTTTGTGCTGGCGACCCCCTTTGGACTTAAAAAAAAAATGTAATCCCCTTACTAAGACTTGAAAAAATTGTGACCCTCTACCTCAAATATTATTAAGTAAATTATTAATACTCAGGGCCAGCGTTAGGGCGTGGCAAGCAGGACAACTGCCTGGGGCCCCATGCCAAGCTAAATTACATGCTTCAGCCTCCACCACCCAGGGTTGAAGCATGTATCTTAGTTTCAAAGGCCCCTTGTGGGGTAGGACCCTGGGCAACTGCCCTGCTTGTCACCCCCTAATGCCAGTCCTTTACTTGTGATCACCCTAACCCGTCCCACGACCCCCACGTTGAGAAACACTGCCCTACACAGTACAATCCTAACGTGTCAGTCTTGTTTTTCCCCCCTGCACTTAAGATCGAAAATTGTATCAATTTTTACATTTTATTCTGAAAAGAAGCACACAACTGAGTCACATGAGAGTTATTGTTGCTGATACTTCTTATCACTGAAAACTCTCCTGGGCCTCAAAACATAAATGAAAACATTTTATGTGGACTTACAACATAGCTCCTCTTCTGACAAATTTATAATGCTATTCAGGCTTATTTGCAGATTAATCACCCTTTTCAGTGGAGTAAAGTTATCAGTCCAAAAAAAAAATCACAAATTATTTTATTACTCCTTTTTTTGGCTTGCACCATACTGGACTAGTTTGTTAGCACAATGTTAAAATACATTTTCAAACTAGAGATATGCATGAGATATTGGTTTATGTGGTTAGCTTGGGAAAAAACCACCAGTACTTGTGAGGAGGATCTAAATGGAATAGCAGATTTGTCAAGATTGGCAGTGACATGTCATATTCCAGGTCTGAGACTACAATTGACTACTACAGTTTGCAACATGGTAAAATCACATGACTCAGAATACCTTTTCTGGAGTAATTAGAAGAGCAGAGTGTGTCTAGATATGATAGCAGAGGGGTAGCTGGATTAAAAATCATTTAATTGCTGCGTGATCTTATGTAAATCACTTAATCTATTCAGGCCTCAGTTTACCCATTGTAAAATGAGTTATCACCTAATTCACAGGGATATTGTGAAGGTTATTGTTTCTGTGATTGAGAGGCCCTTGTATTAAAATGCAATCCTGGTAGCGAAGTACAAATTATTATTTACAGATTACTCAAATTTTGAGATACTATGCATTATTTCAAAGTTTAGAAGGATGTGTCTCAGGCCCAATAATGGTTAAGATGTTAATAAAACCCTTGTTTACCATTACAACATTGAAGTTATTTGTGGTTCAGGGTTTTGCTGGCTAACTCCCATGGTAACAACCACCATTAAAAATCTTTTAAACGTTCTATTAAGCACACAGAAAAAAGAAGAAAAGCAATTAAAGCAACAAATTTTAAAGTATTAAGTAAAGCTTTCATTTTAACAATTTCCCTTATTCCCTTTCCATTTAGCTGCAAAGAGTCATTTATAGGGGAAAACCCCTGCTTGACAGTCTTTTAAGATGGCATTAATTGTTCTTTTTGAAGAAAGGAGAAAAAGTTAATTTACATGGTCTTGCGCTGCTGATCCACTCCAACCCTTTTCCCCTTTATAAAAAAAAAATACACAAAAAAGGGAGAAAAAAAGAATAGGAAATATATAAAAAAATTCAACTTCTGTTTTTGATGTTTACTCTCGCTTGCAACCTAACAGGTGGGAAAGTGGTGATGTTTGATGTAGTTCTTAGATTCTGTGGGAGTTAGTTCCAGTCTTTGTGGGGAGGGAAAGTGGTGAGACACAGACTTCTCCGTCTCCTGCACAAACAAGCTTTGCCCTGGTTGTGGACATCTCCATTGTGCCAAAGTAGTGGAAATTTTGACCATGGTCCTTATTTTGGAGCTTCAGGTAATATTTTAGGTATCCTGGGCCCATACCATTGAGTGTCATGAAAGTAAGGACAGAGACCTTGACTGTGATTTGAATATGGTAAGACAGTGTAGAGGGCAAAGGATATTTAAGGCATTGCTTCTAGCTAGCCTCTCTAGTCACAGGCTTACCGTTTTGTTGCAAAAGGTAGTTCTCTTGGCCACCTAAGTGAGACTCTTATGAGGCAGAAGGCAAAAAGGGAAAAATAGGATAGAGGAGAAATAAGGCGGTGAAGGAAAAATTACCTCAGTGTCGTGGGTAACAATAGGAATCTAAGGTTCACATCTGAGGTGGTCAGGATTTAGCCAAAGACAACAGAGATGGTTATGTCATCTGGTTCTCTCTCACTGCTGGGTCTAGTCAGGTCATCTTTCAGGATCAGAATGATGAAGGCCCAGTGGTGTTATGGTAGACCCCAGGGTTCCTTAGTGATGGGTGGGTGTGTGGGTAATGATAAAGTTCACTTCTTTCTAGTTCTCTGTCCTGCTATCTTACTATTCTCTTCAGTGAATTCTCAAGATGAGCAATGTCCAAATAGGGGTGACAACCTCAAGCCATTAAAATTAGCCAGTTCAAAACACAGTTTGGTGATTTGAACTATAAACATTTCTTCACATTTTGAGGCTCTTTCAGCTCATTTTCATATCAACCTCTGACTTTACCAGCAGTCTTGAAGACCCCTTATCACAGTTTTCCTTAACATTTAATCCAGTTTGTATCAGTACTACTTTAACTTTTCCTTACTTTTATAAATAATTTTATACAATGATCTCAGTTGGACTTTTGTTACGCTGGATAGCTTAGAATACAGGCTTCTGTACAACACAGTGCTATAGAACTGTTAAATATTATTTATTACTATAATTCAGTACATAATTAAGATTAGAATAGCAATCACGGAGAATAAGATGAATCAGGAGATAGATAATGAGATACAGAACTTTTCATCACAAAATCACTGGTAGGAATTCCATACAGGTCAGTAGTGACTGAAAGTTATTACCATCATGTGGCTTCTCAGTTGCCTGACCAGTGATCACATGAAATGACTTCGTACTCTTAGTCCAAGTCTCATAGATTCATAGACTTCAAGGTCAGAAGGGACTATTGTGATAATCTAGTCTGATCTCCTGCACATTTCAGGCCACAGAACCTCATCTTCATCCTGAAATAGACTTGTAACCTCTGGCTGAGTTACTGAAGTCCTCAAATCATGGTTTAAAGACTTCAAGATACAGAGAAGTCATCATTTACATTAGTTTAACCTGCAAATGACCCATGCTGCAGAGGAAGGCGAAACGCCCCCAAGGGTCTCTGTCAATCTGACCTGGGGGAAAATTCCTTCCCGATCCCAAATATGTAGGTCAGTTGGACGCTGAGCATGTGGGCAAGACCCACCAGGCAGATACCTGGGAAAGAATTCTCTGTAGTATCTCAGAACCCTCTCCATCTAGTGTCCTGTCTCCAGCAGTTGGGGATTTTGCTACTGGCAGTTGCCAATTGGCCACATGCCATCATAGGCAATCCCATCATACCATCCCCTCCATAAATTTATCAAGCTCAGTCTTGAAGTCAATTAAGCTTTTTACCCCCACTGCTCCCCTTAGAAGGCTGTTCCAGAACTTCACTCCTCTGGTTAGAAACCTTTGCCTAATTTTGAGCCTACACTTGCTGATGGCCAGTTTATAGCTATTTGTTCTTGTGTCCACATCGACGCTTAACTTAAATAACTCCTCTCCCTCCCTGATATTTATCCCTCTAGTGTATTTACAGAGAGCAATCATATCTCCCCTCAGCCTTCTTTTGGTTAGGCTAAGGAAGCCAAGCTCTTTGAATCTCCTCTCAGATTGTAGGTTTTCCATTCCCTGGATCATCCTAGTAGTCCTTCTCTGCACCTGTTGCAGTTTGAATTAATCTTTCTTAAACACGGGAGACCAGAATTGCGCACAATATTCCACCAGCTGTCTCACCTTGTGTAATGGTACTAACACTTCCCTGTCTCTACTGGAAATACCTCACCTGATGCATCCTGGGACTGCAATAGCTTTTTTCAGGGCTGCATCACATTGACGACTCATAATCATCCTGTGATCAACCAATACACTCATATCTTTCTCCTACTCCTCTGTCACTTCCAACTGATAAGTCCAAAGCTTATCCTGATCTTCTTTATATGATATTCCGGTCCTCCTCTGTATTGGCTATAACTCCCAACTTTCTGTCATCCACAATTTTATTAGCACACTCTCACTTTTTGTTCCAAGGTCAGTAATAAAAATGTTAAATAAGATTAGTCCCAAGACTGAACCCCGAGGAACTCCACTAATAACCTCCCTCCAGCTTGACAGTTCACCTTTCAGTATCACCCATTGTAGTTGTTCCTTTAACCAATTCACCAAGACTTTGCATACAATTGAGGTCAAACTAACAGGCCTGTAGTTTACTGAATCACTTATTTTCCCCTTCTTAAAAATAGAAACTATATTAGCAATTCTCCAAAAGTCATAAAAAACACTAGCAGAAAGACTGAACAAATGGGCATTGGGAATGAAAAACCTCCTCCTCCTTAGATATGGCTCTTCCAGGTCAAAAGCATAAGGATGGGCTGGTCAGGAGAAGCATATATTGCTACTACACACGTTGCACTTGTTCTGTGGATAAATAGGTCTTTCATTTTAAAGGCCAGTCAATCTCACAGCCTCCAAAGTTCTAAAATCCACATAAACATTTCTAAACGATATTTTTAAAGTATTTCTAATAGATTAGACATTATTTTAGTTAAGTTCAAATGGAAGAAAGAATACAGCATTGCCTGAACTACTTCATTTCACTATGGCAATAACAGAAAAATGGTAAATTCAAGAGATTAAGAGAGCCACAATCCTAGTTGAAGCAACAAAAGTAGGAATTAAAAATTTCTTTATAATTTTTGTTGCATGTAGGCACCTTTGAACCATTCTTTAATTAAAAAAATCAATTTCAAGTAGGAATACACACGAGATATTATAAACCAGATGGAGCAGTTTCTATTTGCTTAAGTGATGTTTCCCCTTTAATGTACTTATTTGTTCTTATTTGATTAATGCTGCTAGTACTTCATTCTGTGCAAATGTATGGAAATCTGACTTTAAAGACCTTTGTGCTACTGAATGCAGTGAATTTTTTTTAATACTTATACCAAAGTGTCTTGATGGATTTTGGGATGCTTTTTGGCTCAAATGAAGTGAAATGACAGACATTTCTGATATCTTGTGAGGTAATATGGGTATTAGCATGTCATCACTCTTCTAAAGGGAGCTGGTTGGTTACAGATCTGTTTAAAGCGCACAGGAGTCTCTGCCATGACTACATTAAAATAGATGGACAAAAGCTGAGATATTTGAAACCTTTGTCCAAGGGTGCTTGTGGATAAGTGAGTATATGGACACTATCTTGTTCCTATACTGTAGGAATTGCAAGGCTGGGTAAAGTACTGGTTAGAGGAAAAACTGTACTTCACTTAAAAACAGACTTTATATTTGAGTTGAATGTTACTTTGTAAATACATAATAAACAAAACCAAATAAATGCCTATCTTGTCATCAAATATGACGACAGTAGGGAAACATTGCCTGTGATTTGTTTATATCAATTAGTTCTGGCAGCCATGACTAATGATAGAACATTTGTTATTTGTAGTGTTTAAAACTCAGGAATTAAAATACATTATTTTATCTAGGACTGGAGCAAGGTGCAGCTTTGATGTGATATGGGTTTTTGTTGTTGTTAATCATTATCCTGATGTTTGTACACCATTCAGAATTAAACTGTAACACATAAAAGGTACCATTAAAGTTCTACTCTGATTTAAGTGCAAACTTAATAATAAGTAATCATAATAATAATAAAAAATCACATTTGTTTTGATTTTTTGGCTATTTCTAAATGCAGTAAATTAAATTCACAATACATCATATTTTTTCAAACCATAAGAGTCACGAACACCATGGTAAACAAAATCAAATCCATGTACAAACATTTGTCTTCAGTTATACACAATGACAAATATTGGTACATGATGACGTATATTTAGAAAATGAAACACCAGAAAAGTACTCAAGATTCTGAAAGATGAGAACAAAGGAGGTAAGATTATTAAAAGGAATTTCCAACTCTACTGAACAGCTTGAACCAAAATCATACAGTACTGAGTTTATGAACAGCGTTTATTATTTATTCAGATTTATAAATAGCTATACTCACTCCCATTTTTTATCAAAGACCTTCTACAATATCTAGGGCCAAGTTAAAAAAACCTAATATCTACACTCTCTCCAATTTGCCCTCTCCTTCCAAACTCCTACCGCCACACAATCCGTCCCTCTAACTTTGGAAAAATTCTGGGAGAGAAATGGGCATTGCAGTGTGACCAGAAAGTCAACAGTCTCATGATCTTTTGAACTGATGAGTGAAGCAAATTCCGAAGACCTATCACTGAGAATTCCCTGCCCCTGAAATTAAAGGAGATTTAGCTTGATTGCTTCAGATATCACCTGGCTTTGTATATGAGAGATGGTCAAAGGGGAGAGAGGCAATCTGAGGTACCAAGTGTTCCACCTGATTTAAAGCTTCATAAACTCGAAGCAACACTTTAAATTGCACTAGGAAATGAACTGGAAGATAGTGCAGATTACTGGACACTAGTGTAATGTGAGAAAACCCCTTCAAAGAGGTTGTGATATTTACTTCAGCTGAAATCGACAAATGCTTTTAAGGAGTAGCTGCACATACAAAGCATTAAAGTAATCAAATCTTGATCCAGGACTTTTTGTCACTTTCAGATCATAGCCCCATGATCAAGCATAAATGATAAAAAGCACTTGACCCCTATGTGGAAATCCAGATGTGGCTGAGGATCCCCAGACTACAAACTTCAATATCAAAAGGTGAGAAAACTTCCAGTTAAGGAAGTATTTTTCAACTTTGCCAATTCCTCTCGTTGTTTTCCCCAATCTAGCAGCATAACCTAAAGTTTTGTTTTGGTTGAATCTCACCAGGATCACTTTTGCTTAAACCCCAATCATGGCAAGATATTGGGTAAAGCTGTCTACTTTCCATTAAAACACAGTTAGAACTGGATCATGAATAATCACCAAACTCAGAAACTGATTAATTAAGAATCACATAGTAAGATTTTCATCCTGCCTTTTAAGCAAGAAATATGGTTGACAGCAAGCCACTCTGGTGGTACACTATTCCGTTGGCTCCCTGTTCAACTCTGGATCCTCTTCAAGGTCCTGGTCTTAATGTTCAAGGCCCATAACAGGCTAGTACCCAGTTAAGAGATCCTTTTTCCATCCGAGACCCACTAAGACAGCTGCATGCAACGTGGGCAAAGTCCAAGACAAATCTACTCATAGATAAAAGCATGATGCAAGACCTGCCATTTCCCTCAGTAATAAGGTCTGAATGGTAATCAGCCATCATTTCTTACGAACAGAGGTTAAACTAAAGATAAAACAAAATGCAAACAAAGCATACTGAATCTATCAGTGAGTGGAGATGTTGATGCATACATTTTAGTAAAGTTCTTAATTTTGTACTTAACGGCTGTATAAAACAATGTTGGATACTTCAGAAATGCCTAAGCATTAGATAGAGGTGTGTATCTTAATCACTCTACTAATCTGAGTATCCACCTTCTAACACGATGGGGAAACAGAAGATGCTTATTCCCGAAAAAGAACCAACAAAATACACAAACAATATCTACCACTTCCTTAGATGACATACATTTTTACTTTGGAGGTGAAGTCATTCAGTATCACTAGTTGACACCCAAGTTGCACAGAAAGAGATGCATGCAGCTATTGTAGTTCAGTCTACTCCTAGCAAAAATCCCTTCAATATAATTAATATTGTTTTTGGTATTTAACTAAAAAAAGGGGGGGAAGGCTAAGGCAATATGTGGCAAAAATGAATGTACTTTGTGTGAACACAAAACCAGAAATAACAGAAATTGGAAGCACAGCTGATTACTAAACACTTACATATCATTTAAGAAAAAAGGCCACAAAATTTTTTTAGAAAAAAGCATGCAAGTAAACCAGATTGTCCACTTCACACAAAACAACATTTATCAAACATTTCTGCAAAGAAAATTGGTGA
Organism: Chelonia mydas; assembly: GCF_015237465.2. Taxonomy (NCBI): domain Eukaryota; kingdom Metazoa; phylum Chordata; order Testudines; family Cheloniidae; genus Chelonia; species Chelonia mydas. Next base: position 78,386,625 of record NC_051246.2, read on the forward strand.
GAAACTCCAAGAACAGATGCTGGAATATGGCATCCTAAATTTACAGCCATGCTCTGCTTTAAACTTTTCCCCAACATAGCTAGCTTAAAATAAGTCTATTGGAGAGTAGTCTTTTAATTATTCATGCCTTTTATGGAGGGTTCAGTGAAATAGCATTGTCCGGTCTTGGGATCTTCCAGAGAAGAATAATTCATTTAAAACCTCAAGTGCACCAACAGCCTGGCAGGCTACTGAAGGATAAAGATTATTTTTGAAGTATATGTTTTATATGCTTTCCATATTAGTTTTGCATCTATTACTTTAACATTAAAATATTAACAAAATTACTACCTTTACCATTTGAAGAAAAAGTCAAACAAAACAAGGGGAATAGTAAGAACATGGGGGAAGTGCGACGCTGTAGCACTTCTGGTGAAGATGCTCTAAGCTGACAGGCGAGAGCTCTCCCATCGGCTTAGTTACTCAACCTCCCACGAGTGCATTATTCATACCCCAGAGTGACATAAGTTATACCGAAGTAAGTTCTGATGTGATCCCAGTTTCCCCAATTCCCATATATGTTTTTACCCAAATATAGATTGTACAATTAATTTGTCTAAGTTCTAGAATGCTGACAGACTGCTCTAATAAGCTCTGTAAATACAATCTGTAACCTGTCTTCTAGAAAAGAAGAGCATATACCTTCAACTATATGTTGTTTTAGGTCATTTAAGTTAATTAGATTCTAACCATCAAGTTAAATAATCCTACACAAACAAAACTATTGTCTAGCAAACCAAAGATATAATATAGCAGGCTCCCCCAAAGGTAAGATTGCTGGTGTAGTTGCTCCAAAGAATGAGTATAAAGAAAATAAAAATAATCAAATGAATTTTAAAATTCAGTACGATTCTGTAAAACATTAATAGGAGCAGTAGGCAAAATTAGATTATTTTCAGATAGCCTATTTATTATTGTATTGTATTAGAAATCTCAACCTTAAACATATTTCTCTGTCTTGCTTTAAGGCTCATTATTACAATAGTACCTTCAGAGTAAGGCAAGGATAAATACTTGGCTCTTGAGAACAGTCTTATGGGAAATGTACATTGTGTTTACTGTTATTTGATGATGAAATGTCAACAGACTAAAATATTTGTATAATAAATTATTCCATTCAATAAAAGCATCAATAGTTTGGCTGGTTTTAAAATATAATTTGCACTATAATGCACTGGAAGAAATATCCTTAATGTAAAAGCCTTGCCACGTACATTAGTCTATACTAAACCACAACCCCTTACCCCCACTTTAAAGTAATGTTAAAGGTCTGACAAAGCCACAACTGCAAGGAAATTCAGAGTTAAGACTAAAAATCTTTACATACCACTTTATGCCTAGGTACAGTAACTCACTGAGCATATTAAGGGTAGATCATTAATTCAGAACTCTCTGGCTTTCTGGGTTTAACATCAAAACATTCATGGCCAAGATTATCAAAATCTAGTGCCTACAGTTAGGCTTCTATGTACGTGTTTACACATCTAGATATAGGGTCTGTTTTTAAAAAAAATGTTGAAGACTCATCAGCTTCACTAAGTTTATTTAAAAAAACATAGCTACAATTTAAACAAAAGACAGTAGAAAATACGGGGCAGATTGCAACTGGATAAAGGGACTGTGTGATAGGGGCTTTCCAAATCTATTAGAAGACAGTTTCTACCCTGACCAATACAGCCCATAAAGACAAAGATGGCCTACATATGAAATCAGGATATAACATGTAAGCATGGTGATCAGACTGCTGACAAAGCATACTTTTTAATAGTATAATATTTATAAAAATAAAATGAATAAGAAGTTTTTGGCCTGCTACCCTCATCTTCCTCATTTCTCAGAAAAGCCAACTTCAATTTGAGTGTCCCCTTACCCTCTCTCCCAATATTTGACCCCTTTCCTTCATATAATTGAGTAGTTCTCTCTGAGTTTGTTATTTGTGTCTCACAATAATCATATCAGTCCATGAAGTTCAAGAATGAATTTGGTGACTCTTGTGGGGTCCTCTGTAAGGGTTTGATCTAAGGTGTCAAATCTGAACATTTGCCTTACAACATTACAGTCAAAGGCATTAAAGCCTGCTCCCGACACAACTTGCAGAGTTGATATATTTTAGTCCCATCTCTATTGATTTTCATTCCTACAGGGTGCCCTGTCCGTAATCTCACAATAGTCAGTGTTATTTTCTGAGATGCTTTGATACCAGAGGATCTTTTATCTTTGACCATTTATTTCAACTAAAATTTTCCTTCACTGGGAGGCACTATCCTTAAGCATTGTCATTCTTACCTGAGTTTCCAATCTTCCAACTTTGGCCAGCTTATCAGCTACCTCACTTCTGTACATACCAGCGTGTGATGGACTCTACTGAAAAGTCCATTCATTGCCTCGATATCCAAGCCTCCACACCTCCTAATGAACTGCATCAATAAGAGCATTCTGGTTTCTCCAAAAGGAACTGAGGATTGCCACCTGCAAGTCAACAAACACCACAACATCTGCCTCTATTTCTGCTCTGTTTATTTCTTGCACCGCAGTGAGAATAGCTTTCATTTCAGCCATATAATTTGAGAGGATATATCCCAAATAATACACTTTTTGTACTCATTCCATTGGGCCACTGGATGAAGACACCACAACAACCATTCTTGAATGATATCTCTGATGAACTATCAGTTTACATGTGAATTTGACTGATACCATTGGATGGTCTTCTGCATTTTTCCTTAGTGTACCCAAGTCCATGTATTCCATCTCTCCCTTGAAGGGAGAGACATTTACTAAAGTAAATACGTTTATGTGGAGGATTAACTGGACCTACAAGCTTCTTCATGCACTCTACCCTCCTGAGGTCAAATCTTCCTCTTCTTCAGTAGCCTTTACATCTTTCAAAATAAGATGACTGTTTCAGCCTTGTTTTCATTTTCCCATTTCTGAACAGACCTCAGCAGTCATGACATTCAGGTGGGAACAAAGACAATTTCCATACTGAATTCGCGGTATTTTTCTATGGTTCTTAAGAGGTTGAATATCAGACTTTTGTTCACAAATTGCTGTTGGAGTGAATCTTACTGCTTCAGTTATCAAGTGAACTGTAGATGACTGCTCAATGTTGAATTTGGCAATGTAACTAGGAGCAATATATGACCAAATAGGGGAGGCATATTCAAGTACTGGGCTAACTATCAAGCAGCATGCTGTTGTCAGTGTGCTAACACGTGTACCTCAATTGGTCCCAGTGATACTTCTTAAGAGATTCAGTCTCCACTCTGCTTTGACTGTCACCTTATTGATTTGTGGTCCAAACCTTAGTTCTGTGTCCAAGGTCACTGCAAGGTATACTGGGTTCCCCTCTGCAGCAATACTTTCTCCATCCAATGTTGATTTTGGACTGTACTTGAACGTCTTATGGTGCGTGGTGAAGTAGGTGGACTTTGTTTCTTCAGCTGGAATTTATGTTCATTTGCCCATCTAGTTACAATTTCCATGTCTTCATTCAGTCTTAACTCATTACATCTGTTTCACAATCTGAGATATGAAGCACGGTATCATCTGCACATGTGTATACAGATGATTTCAAGCGTCCTGATAACGCAGAGGAGTATAGCAGGAAAAGAAGAGGAATTAAAACTGAGCCCTAAGGTAAGCAGCTGACTTAGTATCATACTCAGTCCTAGGCAACTCATTATTTTTAATTTAAATGTTTAGCATACATTATGATCCAGATGAAAATGAATGATTCTTAGATCTTAAGCCAATTTACTGAGATCAGCAGTTTTATATAAGCCACTAATCAGCATGTTCATTTGTTCTTTGCAGCACATCCTGACAGTAAAACAAGAATCGGGACAGCACTAGCAAACAAAAGTGACAGAGTAATACTAATTTGCATTATACCTGATCCTGCATTATATCTGAGATGCAGAACTTGTCTGTAGCAGATTTAAACCATAGGTAATGAGTGCTTCTTTGTAGCATACTCCCAAAAATTCAGTAAAGCGATAGAGAAAAAATTGTTTGTAGAATAAAATGAGTTACAAGATGCTAATCAACTCATCTAAGAATTAAGTCCAAAAGAGAGTACTATTTCATATAAAGGAATTGTAAAAATTGTACAAGAAAAGGGACTGGATTGCAAATAGTTATCTTTTGATGGTTATTCAATATATTTATTACATATGATTTGGTGATCTCATCTGAATTCCTATTAGACATGTCCACATCACAAAACCATGGCATCTTATTGGAAGACTTAGCATAGAGGACAAAGACTGAATGGGCATGGAGTCTGAATTTTCCATTCATCCCAACAGGTGATCACTCTTTCCACATCAGAGAAGAACAGGAAAGGGAAACTAACTCCATTGCCATAAGTGCTCTGTGGTTTAACAGAATGTAATCAGTACAGTGTAGTCAACCCCAGCACAAAAGCAGAGTGAAATTGCAAAATTTCAACATTGATTTTTGTCCCTGTCACACTGTTTGGAGGGGTTCATGACCATAAGTGCCATCCGCAGGCCAGACTGTCAAAAAGCAGGGCAGACACCTCAATCTGGTGGTATGTTATATAATCAGGAGTTCGCATTTGTTACTGGGTTTGTGAAATCTAAAGCATTATACCAGTCTTATTATGGAGTCACAGGAAGTCCACTTGGGCACTCCAGTCTATCCCACCACCCAGGCAAGCTGGACTTAGTCATACATGGTTACACCAAAGCTCACAACATATATAGGTTACTCCCAGTCCCAAGAGACCAGTCACTTACATCCCATCTAAGACAATGCTGCTAGCCAATCCTATAGTAAACTAACTATTAAATAAGAAAAGAAATGAGAGAGTTATTTTCAGGTTAAAGCAAACAAACATATACACATAAATAAGTTACAGTCTATGGTTCCAATAGGTGACAGAGATGTAATAATCTGTCAGCACTCAATATCTTTTAGGGCTAACTCAAGTTGACCCTGGGGATCTCTGCTTTTGAGTCCTAGCTCCAGCCCTGAAAGAGCCCAAACAGCAAAGAGATGAAGAATTTTCATGTCAGCTATCTTTATTTCCTTCCTCCAGAATTCAAGTTCATGGAACAAGCTAACATACAGGTGAGCTAGTCTGGTTTCCAGCTATGTATTTGTCAGGGTTCAGCTGACACCTGGCAAGAGCTGGCACCAGGTCACAGTCCCGAAACATGACAAAAAGTTGAAATGTCAAAATTTTCCATAGAATGGAAAAAAATTGATTTGGAAATACTGAAAATATTGTTTTGATATTTTTGATCATAATGTAACATTTTCAAAATATAAATGTTTTGCTTCAGTTTCCCAAATTGCTTTTCAGCACTAGACTGTCTTTGTCTACTGTCTTGTAAGAATGGTGGGTCTGGTCTCCATAGTCATGCAACTCTGGTGATGCTCCATGCAGAGGAAATGCACTGTGGGAGATGCAGTCCCCTCAGACGCCCAGCCCATAGCAAAAAATGTGGGTTGGAACAACTCCAATAAAATAATGTGGTTCAATTTTTTTTGCATGGATTCAAAATTAAACATTTTGGGTCAGTTTAAAGAAAAATATTTCGATACTGGTCAAGCCTACCCAAAATGAATTTTTTCATTTCTATATTCCCAATGGGAAATGGACATTTTTTTGAAAAGTCAAAATCTTTTCCTGCGAAAAATTTCAATTTTGTGGAAACTGCATTTTCTGTTGAAAAATCATTAGACAGAAAATTCCCAACCAGCTCCACCCAGCATCTCTCACCTGCAGGAAATTCACCTATTTTTTTAAGCAAAGAGAATGATAGGTGAAATCAATTTTTCATTATTCTATCTCGTGGCAGTGGAGTGTGCATTGGCATTCTATCTCCATTACAGTCTGATGTGTTGCCTTCTTGCCTATCAGATTTCCAGCTCTTGCTAAACTTTTGTTATTGCATATACTTAGAGGTCTGAGTTACCAGCCTGTGATTTGTCTTGCCAAATTAAAAAAGGCTACAAGACCCAGTGTTATCAGTTATTTACTTTCCACAAAGATTATTGTCATTATCAGAGTTCTTCACCTCCAGAAACTCAAGGTCAAACCAACAAAAAATAAATTTAATGAAAAACAGCAGCAGCATAGTTAAAAATAAACAAACAAGCAAACAAAACACAAAACAAACCAAAAACCCAAACCAAACCAACAACCTGTAAACTTTGTATCACCATGTAAGTATGAAACATTTATGGCCAGATCCTTGGATTTCGTGAGGCTATTTTGCACTTCATTGATGGCTACTTTGGCTGAAAGTCCTATATAAAATATCCAAGGCAAATTATCTCAGTGTGTAGGTGATTCTCCAGTGGCATGGGGCTAATATAATGACTTATACTATTGCTGAGGCAGAAGTGAAAAGGGAGCATGGATATGTCTGTGTGTGTGTGTGTGATGGGGCTGCTCCTATGTTATCTCAATTCTGGCCTACATTTTCAATCTCTTGTGGCTCCTACAGGTTAGTGTAAGTCATAACAGCCCCCAGGCTACGATAAGAGAGCATGAGGTGAACTTTACCTCATGTTTGCACACTGCCCCTGGACTTATGTCCTGAGGATCTGACTCTGCATTAAAACCAATTCTGTATTTTCTTTTTACTGACTATGGGACCACAGTGCGTTAAAATTACTTTCGTTTAAGGTAAAAGGGTAGCAATACACATTTAATAATCTCACTCTCCCACAGCAATTTGTGATTAACACAATTCTGTTTTTAATTATACTTCTATGATTGTCACCTGAATTCCATGAGTGCAAATGCTTTCTTTTCAGATTTTGTTTCATCATATTTTCAATTCAATGCATAAAAGGAATTTTAAATATTTATTTTGGGGTATTTTGTACTTTTATTAGTTTTGTAAACCAAACAAATTGTACAGCTTACTTTTATTGTATGAGTTGATTCCATATGTGCCAAATCAACATGAGCATGCAGAGCAACTTTTATTACAGAACAAACTAAATTTTGCAAGATATTGCTCCGAGTAAAGAGAAAGTGGCACATTTTATGAATGACTGATTTTAAGAGTAAAAAACAATGAAAGGCACTTTTGAAATGGATATTTTTATAATAAATGTATGGCTTAGTAAAAAGGCAAAAGCTAACATTTATTTCTTATGGCTCTATCTAGTGTGACAGGGTTGGGCTAGATGGCTACAGGAGAGTGATAGAAGGCAGATATATTAGCCCCAGGTTAAGCAGGCCCCTTTTCCCTGGGTAAGGTAAATGGGAAGGTTCCAGAACAATCAGGAACTTTCTGGAAACAATTAAGGCAGACAGACTGATTAGAACACCTGCGGCCAATCAAGAAGCTGCTAGAATCAATTAAGACAGGCAGGCTAATCAAGGCACCTGGGTTTAAAAAGGAGCTCACTTCAGTTTGTGGTGTGCGTGTGAGGAGCTGGGAGCAAGATGCGCAAGAAGCTGAGAGTGAGAAGGCGTACTACTGGAAGACTGAGAAGTACAAGCATTATCAGACATCAGAAGGAAGGTCCTCTGGTGAGAATAAAGAAGGTGTTGGGAGGAGGCCATGGGGAAGTAGCCCAGGGAGTTGTAGCTGTCACACAGCTGTTAAAGGAGCCATTGTAGACAGCTGCAATCCACAGGGCCCTGGGCTGAAACCCAGAGTAGAGGGCGGGCCTGGGTTCCCCCCATCCCCCCAACTCCCTGCTTGATACTGGAGGAGTTGACCTGGACTGTGGGTTCCACCAGAGGGGAAGGTCTCTGGCCTGTTCCCTGATCCACTAAGTGGATCAGCGGAGACTGCAGGGATTGTTCTTTTTCCTTTTCCCCATGCTGGCCAGTGATGAGGCTAACTGAGTGAACGACAGATTTGAGCCATAAAAGTGGCCAAACTGAGGGCTGCCATGAACCTCTGAGGTGAGCAAATCTGCCAATAAGCACAGGACCCACCAAGGCAGAGGAGGAACTTTGTCACACTAGAGAAAATGTTATGTGTTCCTTCTGTATGTAAAACAGGCTCTTTCTCATCTTTTCAACCTATTCTATAGCCATTTGGTGTAATGCTCTGGCACGGCCAGAAGGTCCTCTATGGCACACATGCCATGGAGTCAAGAAAAACATAGAAAATCACTACAAAACCAAGAAGATCCCTCCCACTGTTGAGTTATCACTAGTGTTTAAAACCTGGAACTTTGGATTCTCAGCAGAGACCTCTGCTACTTGAGCTAAAGGAGTAACTGATATCTTCTATGTGAATCAGCCTCTAGTAGGTATTTAGCATACTTTTTTAGTTGGTTACACAACTATTTATCAGACTGCAGTAGAATGCTGGAGATCAGGAATCCTTGGTAATATTCCTGGTTCAGGAAGAGGAGTATGTTCTTGTAGTTAGAGCAACAGTTACAGACAGGATAGAAAGAAAAGGACTACTTGTGGCACCTTAGAGACTAACAAATTTATTTGAGCATAAGCTTTCGTGAGCTACAGCTCACTTCATCGGATGCATTCAGTGAATGCTTTGAGCTTATGCTCAAATAAATGTGTTAGTCTCTAAGGTGCCACAAGTACTCCTTTCCTTTTTGCGAATACAGACTAACATGGCTGCTACTCTGAGACAGGATAGACAAACTCATAGATTTGGTACATCCATTCTAAGCCCTGGTCTACCCTAGGACTTTAGGTCGAATTTAGCAGCGTTAAATCGATGTAAACCTGCACCTGTCCACATGATGAAGCCCTTTATTTCGACTTAAAGGGCTCTTAAAATCGATTTCCTTACTCCACCCCTGACAAGTGGATTAGCGCTTAAATCGGCCTTGCCGGGTCGAATTTGGGGTACTGTGGACACAATTCGACGGTATTGGCTTCCGGGAGCTATCCCAGAGTGCTCCATTGTGACTACTCTGGACAGCACTCTCAACTCAGATGCACGATTGTTTGCCGTTGCTCTGACGCAGGGAGGGGCGACTGACGACACAGCTTACAGGGTTGGCTTACAGGGAGCTAAAATCAACAAAGGGGGTGGCTTTACATCAGGAGTATTTCAGGCAGGACTTCACGGAGGGTTCCAATAAGAAATGGTGCACCTAAGTTATTGTTCTTATTGGAACAAGGAGGTTAGTCTGGCCTCTGATTGATAGATGGCTAGATTTACCTCGCTGCACCTTCTCTGTGAGTGACTGCAGTGTGACCTAGAGGAATGAGTCCCCTAGACAGGGGGGCGGGAGGGGTTTGCAAATGAGTACAAAACAAATCTGGTCTATTTCTTGTTTTGATACACTCCATCTATCTTTTACATCTTTGGCTGGCAGCAGACGGTGCAGAAGGACTGCATGCCATCCACATCTCATGGTTGCTCGGCAGAAGATGGTACAATAGGACTGCTAGCCATCCTCATCTCTTGCCTGCCCGGCAGAAGATAATGCAATAGGACTGCTAGCAATCCGTATCACCTGCCTGCTCACCATAAGATGGTTCAATAGGACTGACTGCAGGACTAAAGAGAATGACTTGATCAAGTCACTCCAAATTTAGTCCCTGCGCCCATGTCTGCCCAGGCGCTCCTGATCGACCTCACACAGGCGACCAAGAGCACCTCGGACATGACAATGACGGCTACCAGTCCTATTGCACCGTCTGCTGCCACAGGGCAATGGGTTGCTGCTGCTGTGTAGCAATGCAGTACCGTGTCTGTCAGCACCCAGGAGACATACGGTGACAGTGAGCTGAGCGGGCTCCATGCTTGCCGTGGTATGGCGTCTGCACAGGTAACTCAGGAAAAAAGGCGCGAAATGTATTCTGGCTGACTAGATATGATTTAGGTCTCCAAATTAGAGATCTGGAAGTTACTTTGTGCAAACTTTCACTTAGCTTTTTTGTTTAATGGGGGAATTATTCTTGGCCGACCAACAGAGTGAGGCCTTGCTCAATAATAGTAAGAATGCTCAAGTGCATAGAAATATAAACAGCAGCCAGTAGAGGTCATCCCAGAACTCATGGTCTTCTGATGCCTAGCTTAGAGCACTTTATCCTAGGCTACAATGTATTTGGATGAGGACACACATACATGACATGGTGGTGCATAGGCAGCCCAATTCAGCTAAAATGTGGAATGCGCTATAATATTTAGCACCTTTGATGGTCAATGTGTTCTCACCTGAGCTATCTACAAATACTGGTAGCATGTGGGCTTCATCTCAGATTGTCTATGTCTTGGAGAATATATACACAAATCCTGCTCCAGTACACTAGATGTTTCTAAAGTGTATATAGTTTAGCGCTACACATGCCTTCTCAAATAAAGTACTGCAGTATATTTCTGTCTTCAATAGATTTTTCTGATCATACTCGCTGTCATTTACTACCAACTTTCTTTTTTTTAGTGTGCTAGCATGCCACTTACTAATTCATGCATCCCACTCTATTTCCTGTCAGCCTTTGGGTTTTGTCCACATTTTACTACAAAGGAACAACAGAATTATCCAATTCTGCGTGGGAGCTAAAAAATGGCTTAGATTATTACCTATCATTTCTATTGCAGTAGGGGCTAGAGCCCTTGATTAAGGCTCCATTGTACAATCTGTACACAAAGATATGGAAAGATGGTTCCTGCCCCAAATTGTTGCACAACCCTAACAATACATATGCTACTGAAATAAATATACAGGGGGAAAATAATATATTCAATGATAGTTTTAGTGGTTGCAAGCAGAAATTTTTTGATATAAGATCTGACAACAGCCCATTATCTTAAAAATAATTTGAAAATATTATCTGATGCCAATAAAAGTGCTAAGAAATAGGTCAAGAGTTATCTGTCCATTTTAATAAATTTCATCAACTCTCTTTTGTAACTGTTGTACCATTAGAACAAAATGAAAAACCTTGGGTGGTGCTCTGTTTTATCTTCCTCTTACTCTATAAATTAATTTATATGACCCACTTCTTTCTTTAATTTCCACATATAAGGTGTAATGTGTAATGGTGTAAATTGGAATGGCGTCACTGACATTAGTGAAGCTACTTCTATTTACATTAGCTGAGAAGTGTCCTAGAATTTAAGCATACTTTTCAGTATATTGAGGCTTGTTCTTCAGAAATATATTGATCATCATCAGGATCTTAGCTATGACATTAGTTTTTGATAAGTATCACTTGACTGACACTAAAAGAAAGTTGTTTGTTTTTGTGTCATACTTAATAATACACATTTTGCAAAGTACTCCATGATATTCAAATTAGTGTTTAGTCAAATTTATACAGGGAGTGATGATTTAAAATTCTGATATTCTCTGAAAGAGTAGATCAATTTGATTTCAGAAAACCAACACTACTCTGTGACACAACTCATGCAAACAGATCTATGTTTTAAAGTCCTCTGGCTGTAACTTAAAGGGTAAATCAACCAAGCGTGAAAATTGAGACGTGGTACTACAAAATGCAAATCCCCATTCTGCTGTTTCTCTTCTGGATTAATGAAGTACATTGCATCCTGTATTCACAGATTCCAAGGACAGAAGGAGCACTTGTGATTATCTAGTCTGATCTTCCATATAACCTAGGCCATAGAACTTTCCAAAAATAATTCCGAGATCATTTCTTTTAGAAAAATATCCACTCTTGATTTACAAATTGTCAGCGATGGAGAATCTACCACGACCTCTGGTAAATTGTTATAGTGGTTAATTACTCTCTCTGTTAAAAATGTATGCCTCTTTTCCAACCTGAATTTGTCTAGCTTCAACTTTCAGTCATTGGATCATGTTATATCTTTCCCTGCTAGACTGAAGAGCCCATTATTAAATATCTGTTCCCAATGTAGGTACTTACAGACTAATCAAGAGTCTGGGGACCTGACTAAATATGCATAGACTACCTTGGTTGAAAGGCAGGTAACAATTATCTAAAGGGGTTGTTGCTTGCCAGACCTAGTTTTATTAAAACACAGCCACAAGAAACCTCTATTTGTGGCATGAACCGCTCTATTGATGTCCTAATATTTGAACATGGACAAGTAACTATCCAGATGTTTTTAAAATAGGATACAGACATAGGTCAAGAATTTTGCTATTCAATTTCCAAATTTCTGGCTCTTTTAGGTATTTGGCCCTTTTCTTTTCTTTGTCCATTCTTTGAAATTCATAGCTCTCCTTTTATACTAAGAGTGATGACGAGCAGTAATCTCCATACTCGGTTTTTTCTTTATTTCCTTTTAAATAGATGATACACCAAAGACTATTGTAGCTCCCACTCTTCACTTCTGGCTACGAGCATTATGCTGACAAGTGATGCTTATCAGTATTCTAAGCATTGGCAGATGAGATGTTAGCCATGTCCCCTACATTCACCTGCTGTTCTAAGTCAATCTTACCTAGTACTAGTGCCTAGTAAGTGACTACATATATTTTCCTGCTCCACAAGAGCTACTGCTCAAAGGTCCCCTCCCTAACTTGTACCTTAGCCTGAGTTATTGGTGCCTATGAACTGGGGAAATCTGTCTGAAACTAGGGCCTGGTCTATGCTACCAAGTTAGGTCGAAGTAAGCTGCCTTATGTCAACCTAATGCATGTGTCTACACTAAAATTTGTCTCCCACTGATGTAAGTGCCCTGTTACAGCGACACAGTAACAGCACCTCCCCAACTGGCACTCAGCCAGTTCATCTATGTACTGAAGTTGATGCAATGCAGGTGTAGACAATGAGTCACTTATGTCAACCCTAAGAGTGCTTCAGGCAATCTCCCTCAATGCCTGACACGGATTGCTATGGTCACAATTGTGAACTCCAATGACCGGGGTGATCTAGACTGGAAGGGTCCACCTTCCTTTAAAGCCCACTGACCAGTAGCAATCTGGTGTTGTAAATTTCCTCAGGGCATTTGCCACTTCCTTCTCCTCTGTCAGTGCAGTTCTCATTTTGGTGTCCCTGCACTGGAGCAAGCTTGGTACACAGATCCAGCAGTGTGGACTTGTGCATTCAAAAGTTCTGTAGCCATCACTCATAAACCCAAACCTGAATTACGATGTAATCCCACCAGTCAATGCTCATTTCTCAGGCCCAGAAGTGGCATTCCACCATCTACAGCTGCTTTGTGAACACCACTAATAACCTTGAATTGGTTTTCACTATGTCGCCCTTGTCCTCCAAGAAATAGTTATTTTCGCTGCTGATTTGGCTCTTCTTACAGCTCTGCAAATACTGGTGGATCATGTGTCCTGTGCATGCAACACTTATGACAATAATGCAAAGCTGTGTAGGCTCCATGCTTCTGTCAGAAATGGCAGACAGCAAGGAGGGCCACATGAGTTCATGGAATTTTTTAAAAAGGTGCAAAAGTTATGGGATATAAATGACATTATGGTATGGACACAGTTGGATGCTGGGAGGTTGACCCCTTGCTCCCAGTAACCCCTACGCAACTCACTTCTGCCCCATCACGCATTGCCAAAGTTTTCCAAAAGGCAGTGCGCAAGACTGTGGCGGGTTGTACACTGGGATACTTACTTATGGTGCACAGACAAAAACACTCCTGGTGAGTACGTGCAGTGCCGACACAAGGAGCCAAGTATAAGCACACGAACAAGCGATATACTAACTCCAGCCACTTTATGCTGACATAACCTGTATCAATTGAAGTTTGTAATAGAGAGATGGCCTAGATCAGTGCTACTCAAAGTGGTGGTCCACGGACCGGTGCCGGTCCACGAACCATCGGCTGCCGGTCTGTGCGCACATTGGAAAAAAAAAATTGCCGGTCCCCCACATCAGATAGCTTGAGAAGCACTGGCCTAGATGACAGACTACCGCAATGAAAGGTGGCACACGTTAACCCAAGGGACAGCTTTTCTAATAGGCACAGACTGTATGTCATGCTGGTCCGAGGACTGGCTACCAAGAGCCACAAGGAAAGACCCTGCAGTGGGGACAGTGTTAGCTACTGGCACTGTATGTGAAAGAAAGCGTAGAATCAAGTGAAGTAAAAATCATATCTGAATCAAACTGTACCATAGAGTCTCTATGGATAGAAATTCCATGCTCTAATAATAAGAATTTAGTGGTATATATATTACAGACCACCTGACCAGGATGGTGATAGTGACTGTGAAATGCTCAGGGAGATTAGAGAGGCTATTAAAATAAAAAACTCAACAATAATAATGGGGGATTTCAATTATCCCCATATTGACGAGGTACATGTCACCTTAGGACGGGATGCAGAGATAAAGTTTCTTGACACCTTAAATGACTGCTTCTTGGAGCAGCTGGTTCTGGAAGCCACCAGAGGAGAGGCAATTCTTGATTTGGTCCTAAGTGGAGCACAGGATCTCGTCCAAGAGGTGAATATAGCTGGACCCCTTGGTAATAGTGACCATAATATAATTAAATTTACTATCCCTGTGGCAGGAAAAACACCACAGCGGCCCAACACTGTAGGATTTAATTTCAGAAAGGGGAACTACATAAAAACGAGGAGGTTAGTTAAAACAGAAATTAAAGAGTACAATGCCAAAAGTGAAATCTCTGCAAGCTGCGTGGAAACTTTTTAAACACACCATAACAGAGGCTCAACTTAAATGTATACCCCAAATTAAAAAACATAGTAAGAGAACCAAAAAAGAGCCACCATGGCTAAACAACAAAGTAAAAGAAGCAGTGAGAGGCAAAAAGGCATTCTTTAAAAAGTGGAAGTTAAAGCCTAGTGAGGAAAATAGAAAGGAGCATAAACACTGGCAAATGAAGTGTAAAAATACAATTAGGAAGTCCAAAAAAGGATTTGAGGAACAGTTAGCCAAAGACTCAAAAAGTAATAGCAATTTTTTTTAAAGTACATCAGAAGCAGGAAGCCTGTTAAACAACCAGTGGGGCCACTGGACGATCGAGGTGCTAAAGGAGCACTCAAGCACGATAAGGCCGCTGCGGAGAAACTAAATGAATTCTTTGCATTGGTCTTCATGGCTAAGGACATGAGGTAGATTCCCAAACTTGAGCTGTTCTTTTTAGGTGACAAATCTGAGGAACTGTCCCAGATTGAGGTATTATTAGAGGAGGTTTTGGAACAAATTGATAAATTAAAACACCAATAAATCACCGGGACCAGATGGTATTCACCCAGGAGTTCTGAAGGAACTCAAATGTGAAACTGCAGAACTACTAACTATAATCCGTAACCTATCATTTAAATCATCTTCTGTACCAGATGATTGGAGGATAGTTAATGTGATGCCAATTTTTAAAAAGGGCTCCGGAGGTGATCCCGGCAATTACAGGCCTGTAAGCCTGACTTCAGTACTGGGCAAACTGGTTGAAACTATAATAAAGAACAATATTGTCAGACATATAGATTAACATAATTTGTTGAGGAAAAGTCAAGATGGTTTTAGTAAAGGGAAATCATGCCTCATCAATCTACTAGAATTCTTTGAAGGGGTCAACAAGCATGTGGACCAAGGGGATCCCGTGGATATAGTGTACTTAGATTTTCAGAAAGCCTTTGACAAGGTCCCTCACCAAAAGCTCTTACGCAAAGTAAGCTGCCACGGGATAAGAGGGAAGGTGCTGTCATAGACTGGTTAAAAGATAGGAAACAAAGTGCAGGTATAAATGATCAGTTTTCAGAATGGAGAGGGGTAAATAGTGCTGTCCCCCAAGGGTCTGTTCTGGGACCAGTCCTATTCAACATATTCATAAATGATCTGGAAAAAGGGGTAAACAGTGAGGTGGCAAAATTTGCAGATGATACAAAATTACTAAAGATAGTTAAGACCCAGGCAGACTGAGAAGAGTTACAAAAGGATCTCTCAAAACTGGGTGACTGGACAACAAAATGGCAGATGAAATTTAATGTTGATAAATGCAAAGTAATGCACATTCGAAAGCATAATCCCAACTATACATATAAAATGATGGGGTCTAAATTAGCTGCTACCACTCACAAAAGAGATCTTGGAGTCATTGTGGACAGTTCTCTGAAAACATCCACTCAATGTGCAGCAGTAGTCAAAAAAGCAAACAGAATTCTGGGAATCATTAAGAAAGGAATA
Source organism: Chelonia mydas (assembly GCF_015237465.2). Taxonomy (NCBI): domain Eukaryota; kingdom Metazoa; phylum Chordata; order Testudines; family Cheloniidae; genus Chelonia; species Chelonia mydas. Next base: position 78,402,690 of record NC_051246.2, read on the forward strand.
GATAATATGACAGAAAATATCATGTTGCTGCTATATAAATCCATGGTATGCCCACATCTTGAATACTATGTGCAGATGTGGTCACCCCCATCGCAAAAAAGATATACTGGAATTGGAAAAGGTTCAGAAAAGGGCAACAAAAATGATTAGGGGTATGGAATGGCTTCCATATGAGGAGAGATTGATAAGACCTGGACTTTTCAGCTTGGAAAAGAGATGGCTAAGGGGAGATATGATTGAGGTCTATAAAATCATGACTGGTGCAGAGAAAGTAGATAAGGAAGTGTTGTTTACTACTTCTCATAACACAAGAACTAGGGGTCACCAAATGAAATTAATAGGCAGCAGGTTTAAAACAAATAAAAGCAAGTATTTCTTCACACAATGGACAGTCAACCTGTGGAACTCCTTGCCAGAGGATGTTGTGAAGGCCAAGACCATAACAGGGTTCAAAAAGGAACTAGTTAAATTAATGGAGGATAGGTCCATCAATGGCTATTAGCTAGGATGAGCAGGAATGGTGTCTCCAGCCTCCGTTTGCTGGAAGCTGGGAATAAGCGACATGATGGATCACTTGAGGATTACCAGTTCTGTTCATTTCCTCTGGGGCACCTGGCCCTGGCCACTGTCAGAAGACAGGATACTGGGCTAGATGGCCCCTGGGTCTGACCCAGCAGGGCCATTCTTATGTTCTCATGTAATATTCCAGATGTTGCTGCTGGAGCAGCCCAACTATTATTCCCTAGACACAGACCCTACACTTTGTGGCCTTCCTGCCCTGTAGCAAGATGAAGAGCTCAGGCTGTCAACATGTGTAAGCAGGAACATTCTAAGACTCTACTGATAACCTTTCACATATACCCTCTGTGCAATGCCAGTCTTTGCAACTAAGAGTCAGAATCTACTACTCATAGGTCAGTTAATTGCTGGCTGAGCCCAGGAAGGGGAAAGAGGAGCCCAGCACCAACCTGGTAGAGGAGGAATAGTGCTCTCTGCACAGGCAGGGACTAGTTTTCACTGTATAGTGCTTATACTGTGTACTTTAGGAATGAATGAGACTTAAATATCTAAAACTAAATTAGAAGTGAAATTATATGTGTTTTCTTTGGAAAACTCCAGTTTCTAGATATTTCCCACTGAACAATTTAAGATTGTTCTTGAACTACCTATAAAATGCATCTACTGATTTTAAATCCAGGGCAAGAGACTAACAAAATTCCCAAAGACAAATGAAACACATTTAAAAAAGAAAAATATTTACTGTAGCTATCTAGGCATCAAAATTAGCCAACCCCCCCACCCCCAGACATAAAGTGTGAATTTTGCTTAGCTGTGTAAACCTAGTAGTCGGCAAAACTGGAAAAAACTGTGTTATACTTCATTGGTACTGAACCAATACTTTAGTACAACAGTCCCCATTTAAAAAAAGTAAGGATACATCAAAACTATTGACTTAAAAGGTTAAGTGTTAGTCTTTTTGTAGCTGATAAATGTAGAGCTAATGTAATCAGTGGTTGTAAGAGGTAATACCATCAGCTGACTGCCCTGACCTGGGCTTCTAGTTTTCACAAGAGTAAGATTTAAGAAAAATGTCAATTCTAGGTCTTTTGACCTAGATGGGACTTTGTTAGTGCCAGCCTAGTGTTCTGGTAAACACACTGAGAAATTTCAGCTCAAATCAGTAACATCTGCAATTCACTAATACAACACATGGCTTTAAAATTAAAAGGCATTGTGATCAAGTGCTTCAGGATATTTTAACAGTTAAAAGAGAATGCTGTCAGATAAAACATTTAGGTAATTTGCTTCCATGTTTTTTTCCTTTTTAAAAAAAACTGGACAAATTCAATTGTATTATATTTCTTAAAAAAATGCAGGAAAAACAAAAATCCAGTTAATTATTTCATGGCTGACTGATCTAGGGGAAATGAGAATCTTGTATGTTTCCCTACAACATGTGTCATCTATTAGATAGGTAGGTTTTACTAGTTCAAACTGAGTAAGACTAAAATTAATTAGAAAGCAGTTTAAATTACAAGCTAAATACAATAAAATGTAATAAAAACAGCAAATGACATTTAGGTCATTAATAATATTTCTTATATAATATTGTATTGATTATTGCCGCTTACTATGATAACAAGCTTTACAAGTTGTTGAATTAACTGTTTAACCCTAAATGCAGCAGCTAGAATACTTTCACACTCACATATTTAATAATACATCAGATTGGTTCATTTTACAATTTGAAACTTCTCAGGTTCTCATTAATGCTACTCAATTTATAAGTGAATCTGGACAGTTTGTAGGCCAAGAGGCATCTATTATTCTTCCTTATATAACATAACTGAACTCCCCAATTACCAGGTTTAAAGTAATTAAGACATGGAGATGTATCAATGAAATTATTAATTACTTCAACATCTATAGTCAGTGTTGGGAATTTAAATTAAATGAAAAGCTCAAATCCCTAAACAGCCACAGGTTTCAGAGTAACAGCCGTGTTAGTCTGTATTTGAAAAAGAAAAGGAGTACTTGTGGCACCTTAGAGACTAACCAATTTATTTGAGCATAAAGCTTTTGTGAGCTACAGCTCACTTCATCAGTAATCTTCACTCAGTGATAGGAAACAGCATGGAAAACTATCAGAACTTCTTTAATTCAGCAGTAAAAATAAATATCGAAACAAACAAACAAAAGTACATCTCTCTCTAATGTTTGTTTCTGTGTATATATGTGTGCGCGTATATGTTGGTCAAACCTACCCAAAAGAAAGAATGTCCCTGCTTATAGCTTTCTCAACAATTTTGTTTTCTACCTGGCACCTTTCACCAGCAGGAAATTAATCTATATTAAAAAAATAAGGAAGCGATGAAGAAATTAAATGATTTTTTCCATTATTATAGCAGGTAGCAGTAGAGAATATATTGGTACAAGTGATTTTATCTCCATTGCAGTCTGATGGGCTTCCTTCTTGCCTCCCAGATTCCCAGCATGTGCTAACCTTTATTACCGTTTACGCTTAGTGGTATATACATCAAAAATTCCTACCAGACAAAATTCTAAAGTTAATATTTAAAACTCTTAATGAAGCCAAAGGCAAGAGTTTTTCTGGAAAATTGTCCCTCATAACAATACCACCAGATCAAAACACCCCTATAACATTGCCAGAACTATACACCAAACTCATGGCCTGACCGCAACAGCTACTAAAGTGAACAGAAAGATTCCAAGGCGTTGGGTTAGGCTCCACATCATGACTACCACATTCTAGCTAAGAGCCTGTATCTCATATGAATACTTATTTAATGTTAGTTAATTAATTATAAAGAAATATGTATGGATAATATAAAAAAGCAGTCAAAATGGAAAACCCTATGACTGCTTTTCACTTGAATCAGAAAAGGCATTTAACGGTGTTGAAAGGGGATACTCAGCTATTACAGATCATACAGTGATTAGGATTTGGTAAAATCCAATTATATGATAGAGATGGCTCTCAGAATTCTTCCACTACACTGATGCAGTTTCCTACCCCCGACGAAGATCACACAGTTCACTTTGGATAATGTTAAACCATCCTTTTTCTGAAATTACATTATAGTTTGGTGTTAATTTTACATTATATTTAATTTTTCAAAGAGAATTTGGGTAGAGGACAAAATTGGTGAACGTCTAATGCTAGAAAACCAGGAGTATTGTTTAAAAAACACTAGTTCCTCAGAGCTATAATATTTCCAACCATTTAGAAAAAACATACTATAGCATCTCTCATCAGAGCTAATGCAAGACAGCATTAGAAATCAATAAATCTAAAAGTATTGTGCAAATATGTCTCATAACAGGAATACAATATGCAGCCCTCCAATGAGACCAATGTGCATTGAGGTAGGAAGTGTTAAAAAGGTCTGTGGCAACATTAAATTGGCAATAAGGTGATTATATGCATGAATAACACTGAAACAATCCACAAATAAAGATGCAAATTCTGCTCTCATTCATATCTGTGCAACTCCACAAATAGTGAAGGAAGAATATGGCCCAAAGAGAACATGCTGAAACAATTCTAGACACCACAGTGTTCAAACACTCCTAATCTCATAGTACTCAGAGGACTTGAATATGAACAACTCAAGAGCTCTGCCTCAGACAGAGAAAGAAGAGGAAGATCTTTCACTTATCCCACTTTCGCATATGTTGGTAATTTCATTAGCTCTACTGAAGGAACAACCAGAAAATAAGGTAGGTAGAAAGACTATTTGGCAAACTTAGGAGAACATGTGCAGGGCAGGCAAGAATAGTAAATGAGATGCACATATGTTTAAATGATCACCTCACAGGGCTGGTGTGTGTGTGACTCACTCAACAGCCTATCTTGCAGGGATGATCAAGGTTTTTCCTTGATACAATTACCAAAGCACAGGAAATAAAAAAATATTTTTGAAATACTCTGGCATTGGGAATAAAGGGCCAAATTCTCTGGTGGCCTAAATTAAGAATCCTTCAAAACTGCACAATGAGACTTGGAGATCAGAGGAGGAAGGTGGAGAAAATAAAAAGCCTATAGAGCTAATTTTAGTAAGACCAGGTCAAAAGATATGTTGCTCATGAGATGAGACATACATCTTGAAGCACTTATTGTAAGGGCTGGGATCCAGAGTTCCTGAATAAACACTTGTTGCACTAGTTTTCGAATGCTTAAAATGGGTGTATGTGTGGGGGAATCATTAGCAAAAATGAAGGAAAAAAGTTGTCAAAAGTAAAAAAATGTAAACTACTATGTACTGTCCTATTTTCTAACAAAAAGATCACTTTAGAAAGAAAACGTTGATGTGTCTCACTAGATCCAAGCAAAACCCATGAACACTTCTAAGCAATACTGGATCCTAAGTCAAGAATTCAGAAAACACAGAACAACATTGATGCTTTAATCATGGACTTTTTTTCTTCATTGCAAATAAAAAGGTCAACACCATTGATATAAAAAATGACAGGCTCCTGAAGTCACAGAAAAAAATCCACATGATCAGTGGAGGACGCAACTTTAAGAACTGATATTTAAATCAGGAGTTTTTCTAATTTTAAATCCTCAAGTACATCACTTTCTATAGACCACACAACGAAATCACAAGTCTCTTTCTGTGTCATCAGTTACACTGTTTCAATAGAGGTCATAAGTACAGAACTGGAATATGTTTCAAGAGCACGCAGTTGGAAATGAACCTTAAAATTTTTTAACTATGTACAGAAGGGTGAAAATATAAAAAAGACTGCATTTTATTTAGCTTTGCCGGTGAAAAATAAATTACTTCACTTCTTATCCATAAAACGGTGCAGGCCGCTACCATAGAGAATGTGTTAACACCACTAGCTTGTAATGGATGCAATCACATTATTACTATCTAAATTTTTGTTTATTTTTCAACAGACTGGTGTCTGAAAATCATGCTGTCTTACATTTCTGTTCCTCTGTAACCTTAACTATTATTCCTACTGTGTAAAGGGAAGCACAAATTTAAGGTGACAAAGCACCAGTTGGTGGATGTGAAGTATACTACGAAAGCAGAAACCTATGAAAGCTTCAGAGACATTATGAAATAACTGACCTATATGAAACTGCTACCATGGTTCACAAATTTATTGTCAGGTTCCAGCCTCTAGCTGTTCTCTGATTGTTCTAAATACTTGACAAACTGAAGCCTTTTCACTTTCCGTTGAAATTGCCTCATCTCCCTGTCAGAGCGCCATGGGGGACTCCATTACTTTTCCGACTTCTTTCCCCTACTGACAAGTCATTTAGCTGGCTTCTTGTTGTGAAGGCTGTCCATGTCAAATTAGCCAGGGCCCCTATTGTCCTTATTACCACTCGAAAAGCCATCATGAGTAATGCTATGGGGTCCCTCAGTTGTCATCATTTGTCAGAAAGAAAGGGAGTGTGGTTACATATAGCTGACAGGTAATTTCAGTGTCTACAATTACCCCAATTAGTCTTGTCATAAACAATTCGATAAATGCACACCAATACAAACAGATAAACACACCAAGGTTTCTCACTATTAATGTCACGTAATGGGTAAATCAGTGATATAATGCTATATTTTATTTATTTATTTATTTAAACTATCCTCAGCTGCAAGCTGGCAGTTGCTACCTGGTCAGCACAAATTGTACTATCTACTTTCATTAGCTCATCACCACAAGAGAATATGAAAGGCTGTGACAAAATTCATTTAGAGAGAGAGAGAGAAAGAGCAGATTGCCTAAAGCAGGTGTTACAACAAAGATAAAACAAAGGTTTTCTTTAGTCAGTTTAGTACTGCAATGGGTTTTAGAGAAGAATACTTTGTGTTTAAAAAACAAATGTGAAATACGAAAGAGACTGAAAGACAGAGAATGCAGTGAAATATATTCATTTTGAAATTAGAAGTACCTTTTTTCTTCTTTTTTTCTCCCAGTTCAGTCAGTGGGCATGACATTTAACAATATATATTAAAGCCTGATTTTCACAACCAGTTATTTCATACACAATATTAATGCAATTCTCTCCATCTATTGATTCTAGAATTTTAAAAGATACACATTGTAATGCGGTACAGTCCCTGCATTACATTATGTTAAACAGACCCTGCTATTCTTCAGTTCAGAATGATTTGATTATGGGCATAATAATTTCAATTCACTGGACAGTCCATAATATTACAAGGTTAAGTATTTTCAGGCATAAAATATTGGAATCAGCAACTGCTCTTTTTAAAGCATAATGTAGCCCTGTTATAACACAATATCAAAAAAGGCTGCTTTAATCAGATCTACATTCAATACTGAATTAAGACCTGTTAAGCTTATTCTTGTGATCCAGATAAATAAACGTTCAAATCTCGACATCTCTAGAGTCCACTGCACCCTGTCTGTTTGCTGACCGCAGACTTAAGTGATGGCTGAAAAACCCAACACAAGCATGTTGTTGTAGGAAATTGCTTTTGGCAACTATTTGTTCAAGCTCAAGATTTTTTTTAAATGAACACTAAGAACCCACCAGAAAACAGGACAGGTCTCCCTAATGAGTAATCTATTTTAGCACAGTCTTGTCTAGGCATGACAGTTTACTGAGAGGCTTGAAAAACTCGTAATTACCAGTGTTACAGGGCAATTAATGTATATTACACTGCACTACTCATGGCAGCAACTGTCATTTTCTCAATAAAAATGAGTACTCTTCAGCTAAAGGTGACATTAATTGGGACTTTAATGACTATGCAGAGGAGCTGAAGCCAAATATGAACAAAACAGCGATTCAATGAGCGACTTCAGAAACGAGAAAATTGTACTAAAATGAGATTAATTGCTGTTTAGAAAAAGGAAAGAACCTAAAAAGCTATTAAATTGCAGGGTTTGGGTGCCCGGGTGATGGTTGTGATGTTAATCTTGCATTCTCACAGCAGGCAAATATTCACTAAATTCAGAGCCTTTTGACAGCAGGAAAAATCATGTATGCTTAACTTCAATCCATCAAAAATATATTTCAGCTTTTATCAGTGTTCTAAATACTTCTGCAATTTCAAAAATTACTGCTCCATTCCTTGGCTGTCATCATGCAAATGTGAACACTGTCAATATTGCTATGAAAAATTCCCTGGCTTCAAAAGGCCTACTTCGGTGATAAAGAAAGAAAAACGTGAAGATTAGAATTGCAAAACACACACTACTAATACAACAGAAAGCAAACAATAAGAATTTAATATTTAAGTTGTGGAAACTGCTAAAATAGAAAATGATGGGGTGTTGTTTGTGTGTGTGGGAAAAAAATCAAAGAAAATTATTTCTGAAAATCGTTCAAAGCTTGTAACTTTATAGTTAATTACTCATCACAAATAATTAGGACATAATTTTGCAGCTTAACTTCAGGTGATATAATTATTAAAACTGCTCTATAGTTTCTGAAAGCCTCTATCCCTACTACTTAACTCTTTCAAGCAATTATATAATTTCTTTTCTTTATAGCCTTTTCAACTGTCATGATGAGTGTATACATAAAACATTGCACTTAAACTCTGACATATAAGAGGGATAAACATAGCTCTGACTCACTTTGAAGTTATATCTCCTGTAACTTGAAATTTGAAAATAGAAAATTAGTTTAGCAACTACATATAAGAATAGACATACTAGGTCAAACCAATGGTCCATCTAGCCCAGTAACAATACCCTGTCTTCTGACAGTGTTGAACTTCATATAAGCAGCACAAAGTCTATAACATTTGCACCCTTGAATAGATAAGAACAGACATTACAGTACTTCACAATTTCGCATTCCATAATCAATTCTGTTTGTTCTGCATTTTAATAATTAAATAGCCATCTCATCAACAGATTATAAACCTCAAGACACATTAACACACATACAGTTCTGGCTATACCCAAGAACCCACATCCACTAAATGACATAATGAAGGAAAAAATAATGGTGGTGTTATATATCTTCAAATCAGCTGATTCTAAAAACAGAGAAATATTATGATTTGCATTATCAATTACTATTATTTACCACATTTAACCATTCACATGCGTATGTGAATGTATGTGTGTGTGGCACACCTATGTTTATTAAATGCAAACAGCAGGCTAACCCAAAATTACAGTTATGAATTTAAACAAATGAGGAAGGGAAAAAGTTCAATGGAACCAGTCACAGTAGGAAGTACTATGCCCAGAAGTGTGTGCTTGATTGGGACCTCACTTTTAATAAAAGTAATTTACCCATACTGTACACAGTACATTTGATAACTAGTTAAGACCGTTCATTATAGAACTATTACATAAAGTATTGCAAAATGGATGAGTTACTGTGGGAACCTTAACTTAAACATACACTTTCGAAAATTAACATAGTTAAACTTAATGTTGCATTGAAAAAGATTTTTGCATTTAACTTCCTTGTTTTTTAAAGAAAAAAAAACCACTGAAGACAAAACTGCATGTGTTTAACATTAGCATTTAAATAACCCATTTAGGCTTTGAAGTTCACCCTTCACTTATGTGAATGAGGCAAGTTTGCTTCAGCTACAGTTGTGACAGAGGTTTCTGCAAAGCTGGTTTAACAAAGCAACACCATCAGTCTAGATTTGGATCGCAGTATGTTTGCAATGAAATGTCTAAAACCTTTTTTTGAAATGAAACCTTTTAATTTGCATGTATATCCTAAAGCCATAGGGTCTGAGTCTTACCCCTTTGGCTGTGTAAGGGGGCATATCTAAATAAGAATCAGGCCCATAGTATACACACATTATTTGTCCCTGTGATTCCCTTAGAGCTATTTTTGGAGGATTCTGCTGTGCGTGTTTCATTTACAGCAGTCCCAGTAATATTGGGCAACACCTGTTGTATCTCTACAGTCAAGCATGGAAAATATGAAGTTGTTGCTAAAAAGTGTTTTTTCCATTCCATTACAGTTTAATATTTTAGATTTGAAAACCCCAAATTTAGCAAAGAGACTATTTCTCAGAAGCACCAGCCACAGGGCAAGTTTGAGCTGTAGTTTCTTTGTTCAGTAATTCTTCAAGTTATTAGAGATAGAAAGAAAGATTTGTTTTGGTAAGCTGGAAAATTTTTTTATTTCTCTCATACTCTCTCCATACTCAACAAAAGACTACTTGGTATTTTTCTTAAACTTAAAAAAGAGAAAAACACCTCTTGATGACACCAAAGAAGGAAAGTATCAACCCAAATTGAGAAAAGTGATGGAGAAAGCTGAATAAAAACTGAGCTAGAGCTTCCTCTTCTATAATACACACTCAAATGTGGTCACATACAGTATGTACATATCACAGTAGTGACTCAAGTATCTCAGAATTCAAAGGACCGGACTGCATTACCATAACAAACACACATTCCAAGTTTTATAATTGGGTCTGTTTAAATTTGCATTGACACAACTGAAATGTTAATGCACCTATTCGCTGCCCTCACACTTTGCTTTTCCTCTTCCTCTTTTTTCCCCCAGCTTTTGTCTTCATTTCATCTTCATTACTTGCACAATATAATTTCATATGTTACATCTAAGTCTACATTTATACATTCCTGTATGCATTTTTGGCAGGTGACTCTGCTCTTTCATCTTATTAAAAGAATGAACTTTTCAGAATGTAAATTATATGCAGGTGAAGCTTGCTATAAAAGCAGAATGCATTTTTTTCTTAAAAACTTAAGAAAAGATTAAGTTTGTATGTAAGTAAAGAAATTAAAGAAACAGAGCCCTAGATTCTGCAACTGCAAGAGGTCAACTGAAGGCAATATAAACTCTCAACTTAGCAAGGTACTTAAGTATATGCCTTCTATAAGCATGTTAATAGCTCCACAGACTCAAAGAGGGGGAATTCAGTGGGTATCATGCTGAATTAGGGAACAAGTCAATGGGATTTCTTGCTTGAGAGTAGCCAGATCAGGCCTATATAGTTGGTAGTTTCAAAATATTTATGTCATATTGCAATTTAAGAATGTATCTTTTTAAACGTAAAGAAGAAACTGAGAAGCCACTGTACATGGTAGGAGTGAGGAGAAATGGGAGATGTATCTTTTGTTGAGGTATTCTTGAGCAATCCTATATCATTTATGTATAGTATTTTTTTTTAAAGTGACAATACTCCATTATGTTGCATATACCATTTTTACTATACAGATCCCACGGATTTCAACAGAATTTGAACTGTATTGTAGTATTTCACATTAGACATTGACATAAAATGGCACAAGCATTCCCAGATGATATCAGGAGTGCTTTCCTGTGTAGCAGTTACTCTGTAGGACACTCATTATGAATACAGAAAAGGGGAAATCCAGTAATAGTAGAGGACTGTTGTTGCTTTCCCCTCTTTTCAAAAACTACTAGGACTGTCTGAAATCAGGGCCATCCTATTTAATTTCATAAAGCTGTGGCTGCTGAGGGCTGAAATACTTTGGTCTCATTTTGGTTGCTGGATTTGATGTGGGGGTGGCGGGGTGATGTTAGTGTCATGTGATATACAGGAGGTCAGACTGGATAATCTGGCCTTAAATGCTATGATTTTCTTGGCCATTCTTTAAAGCACTATATTGAGCTTCTCCTCATTGATGGCTGTCCTCAGCAGTTGACCTAAAAAGGGTTCAAACATGTCAAGACTGTAGACCAGAAAGGTCCTCCAGTATTTAAAACAATCATAAAGATACATTAACATGGCAATATTAACATTCAACTACCAATACATTTCCATTTGATTTTCTAATGTCATCACTAACAAAGAAAACAAATAATAAAAATTACGCGTATAATGCTAAGGGTAGGACAGAAACTCACAAAATCCTCTAAGCTCAGTAAAACCTCAAGACTCATACATTTAATAATTGATAGGTTGTGGCTTAGCTCAGCAAAGTGGTACATTAATGGTAAATTATTATCAATTCTAGGTGACAGTGGCTAGTTACATTTTGGATACACATCAAAACTTCATTACGTCACCTAATGACAGGAAAGCCACTGTGATTTCTTGAATTTGTGAATTGACAAGTTAACAAACAAACAACAAATCAGCACAAAATGTACCTTGTTCATTTATTTTGACAGGTGTAATTTAGTTGGGTTGTTTGCAGAGACTGAACCTGGGACCTATGATTTCCCACCACTTCAGCTAAAGACAAGGCCCATTATGATGGAGGCAGTAGTACATGTAAATCTCTCTATACCTGACTTACCAACTACAGGGGAAATGTGTTAGAATGATTGCAATCATTTTCAGAAAAGAGAACAGTGGAGAGATGAATTTTTTTTTCTCAAATATACAGGGCCTCCCAGAGGGGGGGCAAGTGGGGCAATTTGCCCAAGGCCCTGCAGGGGCCCCAAGGAGAATTTTCGGCGGCACTTCGGCAGCGGATGCTTCGAACACACCCGGAGTGAAGGACCCGCTGCTGCTTCTTCCGCTCCGGGTCTTCGGCGGCGGGGGTCCTTCCGCTCCATGTCTTCGGTGAAGTGCCCCGAAGATCCGGAGTGGAAGGACCCCCACCACTGGAGACCCCAGGCCCCATGAATCCTCTGGGCGGCCCTGTAAATATATAAACCCTTGGATTTTTGCTTGATTTGGATAACTTTTCCAAACTTGTTGCTAATCAAGTGTGGATATTTCAAGCCCCTGGATACAAGTATTATGCAAGTTTATCAACATCTTATATTGTCCCATATTGACCAGTACCAGCTGCTTCGGGAAACAGATCTAAAACTCCCATTAGTGACAATTTTGTAATTTACTAACATCATCCTCTTGGGGGAAACCACTTTGATTTTCTATATCCCATCTAGTGTAAGAGAAGATATATACAGTAAAAGCTTTATTATCCAGCATATTGGGGGAACGTGGGGTGCTGGTTAGTCAAAAATTCTGATTAACTAAGAGTTATACTTACAAATGGAATACCAATTCTCAAAGAATTAGAATACAATAAAATGAATAAAGTATAAATAGTATACAGGTACTCACCAATCCTGTAGTAGTACTGCACTGCAGCGTGGTTGGTTTCTTGAAGCACTTCAATATATACAGGTAAAGTTTTCTATACAGTAGGTTATCTTATGACACTACTTATCACTATGGGCAGTGCATGGCGTACACCCAGATCAGTAAAAATACACTTAACACTAAAACTATACTGAACAAAGTTTAATGTTTCTTTGATGATTCAGATGGCACTTCAGGATCTTGCAGTGCCTCAGGGTCATCATTATCAACATCAATTATCATTGTAGACGTAGAAGAGGTAGGACATTGGGCTGAATCTGTAATGACCCTATGGTCTTGGCTACACTTGCGAGTGACAGTGCAATAAAGAAGCCCCAGGTGCACTAGCTTACTATCCGTCCACACTGGCAAGGCACGTAGAGCGCTCTGACTCCGTGGCTACAGCGCTGCTGGTACTCCACCTCGCCAAGTGGAATAAAGTTTGCTGCACCTCCGCTGGAGCGACGCGGCGCCAGTGTGGACGCCCTGGTCCTATAGTGCACTCTGATCAGCCTCCAGAAGTGTCCCACAATGCCTGTGCTAGCCACTTTGGTCATCACTTTGAACTCTACTGCCCTCCCCTCAGGTGACCCACCCTTTAAATTCTCTGGGAATTTTGAAAAATCCCTTCCTGTTTTCTCAGCCAGGGGTGGAGTGCTATCAGCGAATCTTTCCAGGTGACCATGGCTCCACGCACCAGGCGAGCCCCAGTATGGAGCAAATGGCGAGTTGCTGGACCTCATCAGTGTTTGGGGGGAGGAAGCTGTCCAGTCCCAGCTGCGCTCCACCCGTAGGAATTACCATACCTTCGGGCTGATATCAAGGGACATGATGGAAAGGGGCCACGACCAGGACGCACCGCAGTGCAGGATTAAAGTGAAGGAGCTGCGGAATGCCTACCACAAAGCCAGTGAGGCAAACCGCCGCTTCGGTGCTGCCCCTGCGACTGCCATTTCTACAAAGAGCTGGACGTGATACTTGGGGGCAACCCCATCTCCACTGCAGGGACCACCATGGACACTTCAGAGCCCAGTGCAACAAGGCAGGAGGAGGAGCAGCAACAAAGTGGGAGCAAGGGTGCTGAGGCGGAGGAAGACATCCCGGAATCCCTAGATGCATGCAGCCAGGAGCTGTTCTCAAGCAAGGAGGAAGGTAGCCTGTCACGGCGGCCGGTGCTTGGGGAAGGACCAAGGACATCAGAGGAGGTTCCCAGTAAGTGGCTTTTATTTTGGGAAGGAAGTTATTCGGTACGGGCTCTCGGGGCGAGGAGGGTTAGGGCTGCATGCATGCCTAAATGCGGAATAGGCCACTGATGTGCTCTCTCACATCGTGGTAATTGGCCTCAGTGATCTCTTCAAAGGTCTCATCCAGAACTTGGGCAATGTGCTTGCGCAGGTTTCTCAGAAGAGCCACTGTGGTCCTTGTCCCAGTCAGGTTAACTTGTCTGCGCCACTGTGCCGTGAAGGGCAGGGGGACCATTGTTACACATAGGCAAGCTACATATGGGCCAGGGTGGAAGCTGCATTGCAGTAGAAGACCCTCCCTTGCTTCCCAGGTCACCCTCAGCAGCGAGATATCTTCCAGGATGAACTCCTGTGGAAAATGTGGGGACAGTGTTCAGTTTAGGGGCCCCCTGCCACTGTCGGCTCTCCCCAAAGCACAGAAATCCAGAGGACAGTACAGCCATGAAACAATCAGTCACGCTTGACCCTGTGCTTACTCACCATTTTGGGGTTCCCGTGGTTATGTGCGCTCGCTTTAGGACGGGCAAATTATGCTATTGTGTAGACTGTGCTTGCCCTTAAGTACGGGGGAATCATTGCTCTGTCTGGTGTGAACAATGCTGCTTCTGTTAAAGTGTTGCATTTTGCCTTTACAGATGCAACCTTGAGATCTCAGCCGTCCGTGTTATCACCAGCTGAAAGACTCCAAAGAATCAGAAAGAGGCCACATAGAAGCAAGGAAGACATGTTGCATGAAGCAATGCAGCATTCAAGTAATGAAAATCAAAAAGTGCAGGAGTGGCGGGAGAGTGAAAGGAGGGTCCGCCAGCAGAATGCGGATCGCCGGCACCAAAGCACGGAGTGACTGCTAAGTATCGTGGAGCGCCAAGCGGACTCGATAGAGGTGCTCGTAGCAACGCAGGCGGAGCGCTACCACGCCCGCCTCCCCCCCCGCAGCCCTTGTCCCAAAACTCTTTTCCTTGTGCCCCCATGTCACCTCCAATCCACTTTCTCCAACATCCGGGTTCTTACCGCCACCAGCTGCCTCCAAACACCTGTAGCTTCACCATCCAGCCCTGAAAACTACGATCCTTACCCACTGCACTCAACCCCCATCACCATGCAGTATAGCCATCCTGAAGTGCAGCACTCATTGCACAGCACTCCAGCCAGGACATACGCAAATCTGTGATTCTACCGTTCCCCATCCCCTTGCCCTTTCTGTTTCCCAAGCAGTTGTGTCTCTTTTCAATAAATGAATTTTCTTTTCAATAAATGGATTTTTTGGCTTTGAAAACATTCTTTATTATTGCATAAAGTAAAAGATACCTTAACCCAGGAAAGAAACAGGCACCGCAAGTCAGCACAGCAAACACAGAGTCCTACTAACATTGGAACCACTGCACTTCACTCCTGTGCAGGGCACCAGACATTACTGGTGGCTTTCAGCCTCAAATTGCTCCCTCAAGGCATCCCTAATCCTTGAAGCCCCGCGCTGGGCCCCTCTAATAGCCCTGCTCTCTGACTGTTCAAATTCAGCCTCCAGGTGTTGAACTTCCGAGTTCCATGCCTGAGTGAATCTTTCACCCTTCCCTTCACAAATGTTATGGAGGGTACAGCACGCGGATATAACCGCGGGGATGCTGTCATCAGCCAGGTCCAGCTTCCCATACAGAGAGTGCCAGCGGTCCTTTAAACAGCCAAAAGCACCCTCCACAGTCATTCTGCACCAGCTCAGCCTGTTGTTGAACCGCTCCTTGCCGCTGTCAAGGCTCCCTGTGTAGGGTTTCATGAGCTACGGCATTAAAGGATAAGTGGGGTCTCCAAGAATCACAATGGGCATTTCGACTTCCCCTACTGTGATCTTCTGGTCTGGGAAAAAAGTCCCAGCTTGCAGCTTCCTAAACAGGCCAGTGTTCCAAAAGATGCGTGCATCATGCACCTTTACGGGCCAACCTGCGTTAATGTCAATGAAATGCCCATGGTGATCCACAAGCGCCTGGAGAACCATCCAGAAACACCCCTTCCGATTAATGTACTCGGAGGATAGGTGGGCTGGTGCCAGAATTGGAATATGCGTGCCATCTATCGCCCCGCTGCAGTTAGGGAAACCCATTTGTGCAAACCCAGCTACAATGTCATACACGTTACCAAGAGTCACAGTTCTTCTGAGCAGGATGCGATTAATGGCCCTGCAAACTTGCATCAACACGGTTCCAATGGTCGACTTCCCCACTCCAAACTAGTTAGCGACCAATCGGTAGCTGTCTGGAGTTGCCAGCTTCCAGACTGCAATAGCCACCTGCTTCTCCACCGTCAGGGCAGCTCTCAATCTCATGTCCTTGCGCTGCAGGGTGGGGGTGAGCTCCTCACACAGTCCTATGAAAGTGGATTTTCTCATCTGAAAGTTCTGCAGCCACTGCTTGTCATCCCAGACTTGCATGACGATGTGATCCCACCACTCAATGCTTGTTCCCTGAGCCCAAAAGCAGCATTCCACGGTGGTGAGCATGTCCGTGAATGTCACAAGCAAACTCGTGTCATATACGTTACTCAAGTCAATAGCATCGTCGGAGCCCTCATGATCACTTTGGATCATAAGGAATAACTCTACCGCCAAACGTGATGTGCTGGCAAGACTCGTCAGCATACTCCTCAGCAGTTTGGGCTCCATTCCTGCAGATTGAAAAGGGAAGACAGAGCATGCAGTACAAAAAACGTTGAAAGATGGCACCAAATGTGGACAGAAGCAAAGGGAATGCTGGGATGTGAACCGATACATCACGGGGCGTTAGCACAGGACCCAGAATGCCCTGCACGCCCCGCCCCCTTCCCACAAGCCACAGCACCAGAATGGGAAGAGGTACTCTGTGGGATAGCTGCCCATAACGCACCATTCCCAATGCTGCTGCAAGTGCTGCAAATGTGGCCATGCCAGTGCGCTTGCAGCTGTCAGTGTGGACAGACTGCAGCACTTTCCCTACTGCGCTCTATGAAGGCAGGTTTAACTCACAGCACTCTATATCTGCAAGTGTAGCCATGCCCTATGACACACTCTGGAAGCTGCTTTTTTGAATAAATCCCTGATATCAGCTTGCTTATTTGTCTTCTGCCTCTTTTGCATAAAAGTAGAGTGCTGAATGTGAAATTGCATAACCTCTTGGGCAGTATACTAGTCCTGGTTACTAGACTGAATGAGTTCTACAGGTTAATTATGCAGTGTGTAAAAATGTATTACCTTAGCAGTTTTAAAATGGTTATTTTTCTATATTTCATTGTTATAGAAATAAGTAAGAAAGCCCAAATAAAATAATGAATGATGTAGACATGGTTATGTATTTTTTATCATGTTATTTCTCTCATGGAAGTCTTTCTATGTCTAATTATTTTCATTGACCTTCTTTAAATCTTTTCCATTTCTCCTTTCTGAAACAGGATAATTTCAAATTGAAGACCGTATTTAAGGCTACAAATCTAGCCTCAAAAGCCAAGACTAACCTAAAAACTTCAAAACCAAACCAGATCTTTGGCTTTTAGTTGCAGAATTTACGCAAGTATAGAAATATTGGCCAATAGCAGTCTGCAGGTCTGAATTCAGATTATGACTACTTCTGCGCTGTTTTTCCTATCCTCAAAATCTGTTTGTCTGGTTTATGGCCATATGCAACAATCACCTCTTAAGTACGTAATCAGGGCCTTTAAATGGTTCAAAGCCAAGCCTATTTCAAGAAAATGAAAACAAGTTCACCCTCTGCAATCTTGCTATCTATTGTTAAAGGCCCCATCTACACAGAAAACTTACTTTGGTATAACTTAAAATGTGAATTTAAACTGATTACTTATACAGATATAGCCCCCTCCCCCCAACACTGGTATAAGTGCCTTTTTTTGTTTAATATAAACCCCTTCCCAAGTGACATAAGCTAAACCAAAAATTGCTACTCTTATTGCAAAATAAAAGTGTCCATATGGGTGTTACACAGGTTTAACTATATTGTATAAGTGCTAAATTACTTTCTCATGTAGACGTTGAGACATCTAGCTGATACATCTTCTGCTCTCCCTGCTCAGAGGGATACATTCTACACTTTGAGAAACACTGGTAGGACACTTCTTTCTTACACTGGTCTACACTACACACTCCTGAGAGACGTAGCTATATTGACCTAACCCTTGGTGTGGACAGAATGAGGAGGAATTCTTCAATTGACCTAGCTACTGCCTGTCGGGGAGGTAGATTACCTGTGCTGATGAGAGAAGCCCTCTCATCAGCATAGGTAGTGTTTACACTGAAGCACAGTGCTTAATTTGTGCCAAGGCTTGCCAGGGCTGAGCCCTGGCACCTCTAGGCTTGGCAGTTCATAGCCCTGGCACCTCTAGGATTGCTGCATCAGTTATGAAAGTAAAAAAAATTCTTGAGTCCCAGCACCTCTTTCATTAAAAATTAAGCACTGCTGGAGCACTACACAGGCACGGCTGCAGTGATGCAGCTGCACTGCTGTAGCTTTTGAAGTGTAGGTATAGCCTTACATGCTTTGATGAGCAATGACTTAACAATGTTGACATTTAAAGTATCATTGGCATCTGAGTTAGCCCCCGTTGAACAACTGGGACAGTTCACACCTCAGAGCTGTGGTTTCAAACTCTGTGAAAACTCAGATACATTGGTTACACTCCATTCACATTTTGAAGGTTCTCCCTGCAAAAAAAACCTAAAAGAAAGGGGAAAAGAAAGATACACACTAACTCTTTTTTTAAAATGAAAGCTGAGACTCATCTGCCCATGCCTCTCCAGCTAGCCCTTTGTGTCCCCCTAGTGGATATACCCCACACTTTGGAAGTCACTGCATTAGAGGATACATGCTTATTCCAGGATCCGAATGGGTGGGCTGGTTCTTCCTTGCCTATTTAAATATTAGTCAAGTAGTAAAAATAATAAAGAGGTCACAGCAGAATTCATTCAGGTTTTTCTGGCTTGCAGCAGTCATTCATGGAGAGGAGGCCATGAAGCCTGAAGATTAGTATGTACCCTTCCCTTATACTTAAAATCCTTGGCAATGGCAGAATGGCAAGGAGGCACCTTTGGGTAAAAGGGTGGATGTTCTAATAATAACCAGACTAGTTTCCCCCACCCATGCAGAAAAGTTATACTGCTCTTATGCTTATTTTAAATCATGTGGGCTACGGCCCTAGCTGGAGGAAGAGAAGTTGACTGAACCAAATTTGATTTGTTAAGAAACTCATTTAAATGAGCCCAGCACTTTCCAGTCATATCCTTAACTTTCCAGGATGATACATCTATCTTGCTTTAGATTTCCATAGTAAAATCGCATGTCAGAAAGCAGTATCTACCGGCTTCTAGGGCACAGTAATACTAGAAGCCCAAACATAATTTGCTAGATCAGAACCTACATATTTATTCTAACAGTAAGTGACTAGGTTAAAGACAACAAAGGACTGAAGTTCATCCTTAACCATCAATGGCAGTAAAGGACTTCTCTAACATGTTTATTACTTAATTAATGAAAAATAAATAAGATAATATTAAAACTAGGGCTGTCAAGCAATTAAAAGAATTAATCGTGATTAATCACAAGATTAATCATGTGATTAATCACATTGATAAAGAATAATAGAATACCATTTATTTAAATATTTTTGGATGTTTCCTACGTTTTCAAATATATTGATTTCAATTACAACACAGAACAAAGTGTACAGTGTTCATTTTATATTTATTTTTGATTACAAATGTTTGCACTGTAAAAAACAAAAGAAATAGTATATTTCAATTCACTTAATACAAGTACTATAGTGCAATCTCTTTATCATAAAAGTTGAACTTACAAATGTACCATTATGTACAAAAAAATAACTGGACTCAAAAATAAAAATGTAAAACTCCAGAGCCACAAGTCCAGTCAGTCCTACTTTAGCCAATCGCTCAAACAAACAAGTTTGGTTACATTTACAGGAGATAATGCTGCCCGCTTCTTGTTCACAATATCACCTGAAAGTGAGAACAGGTATTTGCACAGCACTGTTGTAACCAGCGTCACAAGATATTTACGTGCCAGATGCACTAAAGATTCATATGTCCCTTAATGTTTCAACTACCATTCCAGAGGATATGCGTCCATGCTGATGATGGGATCTGCTTGATAACGATCCAAAGGAGAGTGGACCGACGCGTGCTCATTTTTATCATCAGAGTCAGATACCACCAGCAGAAGGCTGATTTTCTTTTTTGGTGGTTCGGGTTCTGTAGTTTACACATCTGAGTGTTGCTCTTTTAAGCCTTCTGAAAGCATGTTCCACACCTCGTCCCTCTCAGATTTTGGACGGCACTTCAGATTCTTAAACCTTGGGTCGAGTGCTGTAGCTATTTTTAGAAATCTCACATTGATACCTTCTTTGCGTTTTGTCAAATCTGCAGTGAAAGTGTTCTTAAAACCAACATGTGCTGGGTCATCATCTAAGACTGCTATCACATGAAATATATGGCACAATGTGGGTAAAACAGAACAGGAGACAAAAGTGCCATGTGAACATATGATCTCACTTTCAGGTGACATGGTAAATCAGAAGCAGGCAGCAGTATCTCCCGTAAATGTAAAGAAACTTGTTTGTCTTAGCAATTGGCTGAACAAGAAGTAGGACTGAGTGGATTTGTACACTCTAAAGTTTCACATTGTTTTGTTTTTGAGTGCAGTTATGTAACAAAAAAAATCTACATTTGTAAGTTACATTTTCATAATAGAGATTGCACTACAGTCCTTGTATGAGATGAATTGAAACATACTATTTCTTTTATCATTTTTACAGTGCAAATACTTGTAGTAAAAATAATATAAAGTGAGCACTGTACACTTTGTATTCTGTGTTGTAACAGAAATTGTGTTGAAAATGTAGAAAAACATCAAAAAATATTTAATAAATTTCAATTGGTATTCTGTTATTTAACAGTGAGATCAATGGCAATTAATTTTTTTGAATTAATCGTGTGAGTTAACTGTGATTAACTGAAAGCCCTAATTAAAACTACGTGGTGGTACACACACAAAAATAGAAAGGCAGAAAAGTTCCTGCTAGGGCTTAGACAGCTGGTATGTGGCAGTACGGCCTCTTGACAACTCTTTGAAATGGCTATCTTGTTCTGCAGAATTTCAGCTTTCATTATGAAAAGCATGGACACTTTTCAAAGTCACCAGAATAGAGGCTCAACTTAAACGTATACCCAAAATTAAAAAACACAGTAAAAAAAACTAAAGAGCCACTGTGGCTTAACAACCATGTAAAAGAAGCAGTAAGAGATAAAAAGGCATCTTTTAAAAAGTGGAAATCAAATCCTAATGAGGTAAATAGAAAGGAGCATAAACACTGCCAAATTAAATGTAAAAATGCAATAAGAAAAGCCAAAAAGGAGTCTGAAGAACAGCTAGCCAAAAGCTCAAGAAGTATTAACAAAATGTTTTTTAAATACATCAGAAGCAGGAAGCCTGCTAAACAACCAGGGGGGCCCCTGGACGATCGAGATACAGAAGGAGCACTTAAAGACGATAAAAGTCATTGAGGAGAAACTAAATGAATTCTTTGCTTCAGTCTTCATGGCTGAGGATGTTAGGGAGATTCCCAAACTTGAGCAGTCCTTTGTAGGTGACAAATCTGAGGAACTGTCACAGATTGAAGTGTCACTAGAGGAGGTTTTGGAATTAACTGAGAAACTTAACAGTAACACGTCACCGGGACGAGATGGCATTCACCCAAGAGTTCTGAAAGAACTCAAATGTGAAATTGCAGAACTATTATCTATGGTTTGTAACCTGTCCTTTAAATCAGCTACTGTACCCAGTGACTAGAAGATAGCTAATATAACACCAATATTTAAGAAGGGCTCTAGAGGTGATCCTGGCAATTACAGACTGGTAAGTCTAACGTCAGTACCGGGTAAATGAGTTGAAACAATAGTAAAGAATAAAATTGTCAGACACCTAGAAGAACAAATTGTTGCACAAAAGTCAACATGGTTTCTGTAAAGGGAGATTGTGTCTTACTACTCTATTAGAGTTCTTTGAGGGGGTCAACAAACATGTGGACAAGGGGGATCCAGTGGACATAGTGTACTTAGATTTCCAGAAAGCCTTTCACAAGGTCCCTCACCAAAGGCTCTTATGTAAATTAAGTTGTCACGGGATAAGAGGGAAGATCCTTTCATGCATTGAGAACTGGTTAAAAGACAGGGAACAAAGGGTAGGAATAAATGGTAAATTTTCAGAATGGAGAGGGGTAACTAGCGGTGTTCCCCAAGGGTCAGTCCTAGGACAAATCCTATTCAACCTATTCATAAATGATCTGGAGAAAGGGGTAAACAGTGAGGTGGCAAAGTTTGCAAACAATACTAAACTTCTCAAGATAGTTAAGACCAAAGCAGATTGAAGAACTTCAAAAAGATCTCACAAAACTAAGTGATTGGGCAACAAAATGGCAAATGAAATTTAATGTGGATAAATGTAAAGTAATGCACATTGGAAAAAATAACCCCAACTATACATACAATATGATGGGGGCTAATTTAGCTACAACTAATCAGGAGAAAGATCTTGGAGTCATCGTGGATAGTTCTCTAAAGACGTCCACACAGTGTGCAGCGGCTGTCAAAAAAGCAAATGGGATGTTAGGAATCATTAAAAAAGGGACAGAGAATAACACGGAGAATATCTTATTGCCCTTATATAAATCCATGGTAAGCCCACATCTTGAATACTGAGTACAGATGTGGTCCCCTCATCTCAAAAAAGATATACTGGCATTAGAAAAAGTTCAGAAAAGGGCAACTAAAATGATTAGGGATTTGGAACAGTTCCCATATGAGGAGAGATTAAAGAGCCTAGGACTTTTCAGCTTGGAAAAGAGGAGACTAAGGGGGCGATATGATAGAGGTATATAAAATCATGAGTAGAGTGGAGAAAGTAAATAAGGAAAAGTTATTTACTTGTTCCCATAATATAAGAATTAGGGGCCACCAAGTGAAATTAATGGGTTGCAGGTTTAAAACAAATAAAAGGAAGTTCTTCTTCACTTAGCGCACAGTCAACCTGTGGAACTCCTTGCCTGAGGAGGTTGTGAAGGCTAGGACTATAACAGGGTTTAAAAGAGAACTGGATAAATTCATGGAGGTTAAGTCCATTAATGGCTATTAGCCAGGATGGGTAAGGAATGGTGTCCCTAGCCTCTCTTTGTTATAGGGTGGAGATGGATGGCAAGAGATCACTAGTTCATTACCTGTTAGGTTCACTCCCTCTGGGGCACCTGGCATTGGCCACTGTTGGTAGACAGGATACTGGGCTGCATGGACCTTTGGTCTGACCCAGTATGGCCATTCTTATGTTCTTATGTTAAACCTCTAATAGTTACAGTTTTGAAGAAAACGTAAAAAATGTGAATCAAATGAAACTGATGCAGAAATGTCTATGTGAATCTTCAGAGCACAACAATAGCTGGAATAGTAGCAACTTTGAG
Source organism: Chelonia mydas (assembly GCF_015237465.2). Classification (NCBI taxonomy): domain Eukaryota; kingdom Metazoa; phylum Chordata; order Testudines; family Cheloniidae; genus Chelonia; species Chelonia mydas. The sequence goes on from NC_051246.2 coordinate 78,425,953, forward strand.
GGATGTGAACTGCTCCATTTATCTGAGGGAGCTGTTAGCTCAGATGCCCAGTGATGATAATTTAAATATCAAAATAGTTTAATTCCTCATAAAAGTAAGGAGTGGGAGGACCACAAGTCACTCACAATTTACTGTGGGTGTCCTTGCATTTTGGTACCACAAGGGGGTGGCATTTGGGAGGTAACCACCACTTATTTTTCCCCCTTCCAAGGGGGAGGCAAGCCCAAGGAGTGTAACAGAACGCTTGGGCATATGCAAACTCTACTGAGGGAATCCAAGTTTAAGGAATCCAATGGAAATCAAAGCATACATGATTATATTTTGAACATCTGCACAATCTATTGTGAGTGGAGTCTCATTTGAATGACTCATATGAGTAGCGCTTACTATATGAGTAGAGCTTGGAAGAGTACCACAACTTCCCCTTCCCCCCCAATTTGATCCCTGGTCCCGCCCTAAGAGCTTACCATCTAACTCAGACAAAGTTTATGCACAGGACAAAAGTGTAGTCAAGGAGATCACTATATGAAAGTTTCACACAAGAAGTAGGATTTGGGGAGGGACTGGAGAGAAGAGGAGGTTGCTTGCCAGACAAAGATCTATCCCAAGTGTAAGGGGTAGCAGGAAAGAAAGGTGCAAATACAAGCCTAGAAGAAAGAGACAGACTGTTGCCAGGAGAGTGGACGTAGAGGAGTATAGAGAATTACTATGTGACCATGGAGAAAATTAGTGATGACAACAACTTTAGTAAGTTATGCAGTATCTAATTTCTAAAAAAGGTGGTGGCTAAAATGGAAAAGTAATAGAATTTCAAGCTGTTGTAGCCAAGGTTCAGAGGCCAGCTGTAACAGGAGCAGGGATTTTGCAAGAGAAAGACCATTCACCTAAGGCAAAATGAAAAATTCTGCTGGCAGCTGTTAGCAGAGGATTCATATGGAAAATTTTTTAGCAAACAGTCTGAATAGCTGATGCACTGTTAAAGGGTGTCCTTTAAAGTTGCATTAAAATGTTAAGGAAAATAAAAGCCAAACATCATAACAGGTGACTAAAGTTTATTATAATCTCATGAAGTCAGAGTAAATGCAAACATAGAGTTTATTTTTGTCATCTGGTTTGTCTTAATCACAAGCTAAAAATTCATTTATAACCTGTATACAAAATGCCATGTTTATATCAATATCATATGCAGCTAGCATGAAATAGTATACATTAAAATGAATAACAGAAATCTGTAATGGTCAAAGACAACCAGTAACAAAACCACTAAATTCCAGTTGTCAAACATGATTTACTATGTATATTTCTCCTTTATTCTGTTAAAACAGTAATTATTAAAACTAAAGTGATATGGGTGAGTGTTTATGACTTCCTATTAAAAAGCCTGACTTAGAGCAGTATTCATTTAAGTTTAAGGTTGAAGAAAATCATGCAGAGATCTCTGTTCGATGGCCTAGTGACTTTATATCCTCTTGTCAAACCTCAGCAGTTTTATTTGTAGTGATACATGCCGGAGAAGGTTGGAGGTTAAAGTTGATAGGAGGGCCAACAGGAAAGCCAACCAACTTCTTTCAAAAGATTACAACCTTTAACATATTAGGATCTGTCGGCAGTTACTGCTAACTTTACAAGTCTACATTTTGTGTACTCTTTACAAATCTTCCCAAAATTCCACATCAAATGGATCAAGTAAATGCTTTTTGTACTTTCCTACAGTTATTGCTTCCTAACTTTACTACTGTGTAAGCTATTTATTCGTTGATTTTAAAATAATGGTTAGCAAGGATTGACCATTTTTCTAATAAGAAACTATGGACAGTTAAAATTCTATTCTAATCAGCAACTCCTGGTCTCTCCCTTGCCCCAAGGCTCAATTTGCCAACCTCTTCCAAAAGGTAGATCACTAAAATGATGCACAGGACCCTGCCCCCCTCCCCACCCAAATCAAACCTTTTTTATCCTGCAGTAGTAGACTTCATTTATTAAAACATATGGCTATCTAACTCCCTTCATCATCTTTCCCTGGCACATGTCCAAAGGACCATGACAAGCAGCAAATCTCTGGAATGAAAAATAGTCAATACCTGGTAAGGATGTATTATAAAAGACCCCATGATATTTATGTATTCTTTGTGAACAAATGTGTTATGACAAACAAGTGTTAAGAGCAAGAAAACAACTCGTAACAAAGGATGCACAACTGTATGAGTGTTAAAGTTTTCTCTTAGTTTGCTACTTTCTTTAGAATGCAATTTTTGCACCATATAGCACAGGGTTATGGATTGGAAGTAATTTTGAGCTTCTGTAAGTCACAAGTAAATTGTGACATTAAAGAACAAACAAATTCAGGGTAATCTTTTCCAATATTTATACTACACTTGTCCCATGCTGGTTACAAGAACAATTCAGTTTACAACACAGAACATATTACATTAAAAAATTATCACTGCATTTGTTAATGTTTATGCAATTTGAAAATTAAATAACTTTAACCAGTTTTCTCGCAATGCAGCTGATATCTGCGATGTTTTACTTGCAGGTGTACATCAGCCAAACTGTTATGTTGATTCATTAATTATCCATTACTATAATTAGGCAATGTTACGCTTCAAAACGCGTAAGACAAAAAACATACATATTATCTGCTTGCTAGAACATGCAATCAATAGGGATGGAAGAAAAATCTCATGTTTAATGTTTTCAGGTAGCAGATTTGATTTCTAGGTCTCTTGATTTGCAATCCCCCCCCACATTTGGAAAAAGTGAAAATTCTGCATTTCATAGCACTATCTAGCTATTGCTACAATGTTAAGTATATAAAACTAGATGTGCTCTAATAAAATCTGACTAGCTAATTAATACTCAAAAACAGAGTGGAAGCTACTTAAAGGAATGGTGTGTGTGTAAATTCCTTTAGGTCATTGAAGAGACTGAGGCAGGGTGGTGTAATTCTATATAACTAAAACATTTAATATCCCATGTTGCCTATAACTTTTTGTTCTAGCTGTAATTTAAGAAATAAACACATTCCCCTAAAAAGGTTTAATTTTTTTAGTAATTTCAGGTTATGCATTTTTGCCATTGTACATCATATCAAAGAGAGGGAGAGGCCTTTATGGTAAAGATATAAAAAACCATTTACACTGACTGCTAAACATGCCATGCTGTATCTGTTTTACTCATACCCTAACACTGTCCAAGAATGTGATAACGTAGCAGCATTTTCATTTTGAACTCCACATTTCAGGGGTTTGTAACACATAAATTTGATCTGGGATAACATTTAAAATATGAGATCATACCTGGGAACCGATCCGAATCCCAAAACTAGTTTAATTTGACCACCAGTTACAAAAGTGGGAAGGAAGAGAAGAATTTGGCTTCTGATTAGTTCACATTAAAGGAATGAAGATGTAGAGTAACACCTCAAGCACAGATAGCGACTGACATCAACTCATTCAAAAGCTGCTAGATGCTCTGCACTTTTGAAAATTAGGCTACTTACATAGGTGCCTAAAATATAGATTTGGGAGCCAAATTTTAGGCACCCATTTTTTAAACTGGCTTGGATTTTTATTGTATTAAAGTAATGTCATAATAAAACACTACAAATGGGATATAACTATCCCCAAATGCACAAAATATCTTGAGACTTTCCTAGTCAAAACTTGCTATCTTATACCCCAAACTCTGGCTCTCCAAAAGTTTAGAAATTAGAATCTTACTTTCATATTAAACAGAGCTGCACTCTCTTTGATATTCTGTTTCCTAGTAAACTCTCCTCTTCGGTTTCAGCCTTTTATAAGGGATCTTTTCCAGCATGCTCTTTGATAGTTGTCCATTTAACTTTGGGAGAGGGATTACAGCCTCATTGTGTATATATGTCAACTGTCTGTGGCAGGATCAGTCACCTTTCCATATAGCTGGCATTTGGATTCATCTTATGTGGTCTCCTGATCTTCCCTTATTCTCATTCTTGAAATGGCACATCTTCACAAAGAGTATTAAAAAATGAAAAAGTTTGACAAGTGCTAGATGACACTGATAAGAGCTACTTACAAAAAGATTTTTTCCTCGCATGCTTGGTGTTCTGCAACCCTAATACACAATATGTATTATTGACTCAGATTATCCCCTTTAGAACTGCACATGAAGGGGACTCTCCACACATGGTATGAGGCCTCAGATACCTTCAAGTCACCATCCCTTTCTCTAGACTCTGTGGAGGCCTTGGCACATGTGCCATCCTGGCAGAGAGGACAGAGATTGGGTAGGGTCAGTGTGCAAGCCATCCCCTCCTTACTAGTCCCTTGGAAATTGATCAGAAACATCTTCAATTTGGGGTCTTATTTTTCTGAGACCTGTCAAAAAATGGAGGCAGCTAGATGGTACTTTCCTAATATTTTATGCCAAAGTGTAGCTTGCTCTCCTACTGCATGTTTCCCCAGTTCCTCCAAAAACAATGTATGTATTGGTGGTAAGATTATGAGAGTTTTGAGAAGATTTAAACTTCAGTTTAAGTTTTTACTGCAGGAAGTTGGATTTTTATAACAAAAAATATATTGTACAAAAATACACTGTTTATCTTCCATCCAGGTTTTTAAAAGTGCTTTACAAGCCTCAAAATACTTTGTACAGTAGGGTAGTGTTATTTGAATTTTACAAATAGGGAACTTAAAGCACAGAAACATTAAGGAATGTACTCAACATCACATAAGAGATCAGTGGTAGAACTAGGACTTGAACATCTATCTTCTGATTTCTAACAATGTATTACATCCACAATAAGCTAACTTGTCCAATGTCTACTCTGTGTACTGAAACTGTTGCCAAGAATTAATGATCCATAGAACACAAAGAAGTGTCTCAAAACCATTATATTGGGCTTACTCCTGCTCTGATTATTATTTGCACCTACAGGCCTAACCAGGATCAAGGCTCCATTGTGCTAGACACCATACAAATGCCCACAAAATTACAGTATAAGGCCCTGATCATTCAAAGATGTATGTATGTACTTCTATCAAATGAAATATGTATGCAAGTCATTGCATGAACAGTGCCTAATTTATATTACACTACTATTTATGTCAATGAGACAGGATTGGATCCAGTCTGTTGTGTGAAATTATTTAATTTAAGTTTTATACAATATGTGCCTATCACAATCTTTGGCTCATTTACCAAAAGTTAAAAGAGTACAAATGAGTATGTGTATTAAGGACACCTAACACAAGCATTTTATACTCTGAATCTGTGCTATGAAGGTTTATTATTTTTAGTATGAGTTCAACATAACTGTGAAGACTTCTTTGGAGCAGCTGCAGAGTACAAGCGTGAGAATGCATTTTTAAAATGCCTGAAGGGGTTAATGAGAGCCTCTGGGCACAATCAGCCTTTCCCTGCCGCACCTGCAGTGGGTGTCGAGCCTGGAAAAAGGAGCTCAAAGGGCAATGAGAGCTTATCTTTGGCTCTCACTAAGTGAGAGATGCTTGGCTGGAATGTGGAAGATGAGTTGGACTGCTGGCAAACAGAGCCTCCCTGAAGGACAATAGGCCTGCAATACGGAGCCTAAGGCAGTTGGGAAGCAAAGTGGCAGAAAATGAATCTGTCCAGGATTCTGCATGCTGGTGGACGGGCCTGTAAGAATCAGGAAGACTCCTGGCTGAGTCAGGGATTGTCCTGCCAGAGGAATAGGAAAAACTCTCCTGCAGCAGAACCGGCTGCTAAGAAGCTCTGCAGTGAGCCTAGATGCTTAAAGAAAGCGGGGATGACACACAAGAGAGAGGCTGAGGCAAAGGCCCGAGACCAGGTAAGGTAAGAAGTGGTTCAAGGAGGTAGCAATCTGTGTAGTCAGGCCTTGATTGTCTATTCAAAGGTCTCTGGACTGAAACCCAGCAGAGTGGGACGGCCTGGGCTCCCCTTCCAACCCACTGAGGAAAATGGAGCAGACCTCTCTCTTCTGACAAGGGGTAAGGTAAGGACTATCGAAGCTTCCCTGATACCAGGGATAAGGATGAATGTATGTGGACTTGGACAAAAGGGATGTTGACTGATCGTTATTAGTTGGACTACTGGTTTGCCCCAGAAGGGGTGGGACTATATGTGAACCACCAGGAGTCACGAGAAGAAACTGACCACCACAGTTTTGGCTCAGCTGTCAGTAGGAAACATTAAAGGAGGAGAGCCCATCCACTGGGGGTGCACTGGCTGGTGAGTAACATGCTTATAAACCTTCATCCATAAACAACGAGGGTAGGGGGAGGAAATTAAACATTTGTTAGAATAATGTCAATTTAGATTTATATATTTTATTGTAGCCAGTTTTCATCCCGATACACACCTGTGCACATATAAAAATTACCACTGAAAAACAATGGTCATCTCTTGGGTGTTTCACAGCAACGCTAACAGCATAAATCAAACTGCAAAACAGTTTAAGGGAGGAAATAAAGACCATTGTGTGTACGTGTACACACACACCCCTCTCAAGACTTCGACTTGAGTGCTACGGGTTCTACAAAAGGGAATAAAACCATGGCAATCCCGTGGAAACAGAGGAGAGAGGCAGCATGGAGGAAAAGAAAAGCCGTTTCTCTCACAATGGCATAGCACAGAGGGGCAGTTAGTTGCTAAACTGTGCAGGAGTGAAGAGGATGTGAAGAGAGGCATAGTCTGGCAACAGTACTATGGGTGACGTTCTCCTCTGAAATCTGCATACCGTATGCAGCAAAAGGGTTAAGATTTATGCTACTTGTACTCTGTACATTATCAGGGTATATCTCACTTAAGCATTTCACCAGTGCACTTTGGGCCCTCCTACATGCTGATGGCATGTAAAGTCTAGTTTCCTCTTGGCTGTAAAGCTTTGGTCTAATTTTGGCTATTGGGTTTAGTGTATAGGTCCTGGATGGTGTTGGTGACCTGTGATATACAAGAGTGGATGATCTGGTGGTCCTTTCTGGCCTTAAGCTCTATGACTTCTTAGAAAAGTGAGAGAGTTGCCATGCCCAACCAGCCTTTGAATGCACAGTAGTGAGGAGAATGGTAGGCTATATACAGACAGAGCAACGTCTCGTGTTTAGACAACGTTCAGCAGGATGTTGTTTATCTTGTCCCATAGGTCACCACCTAATGTTTGGAACAGAGGTTGTGCCATCTGCCCCTGCCACAGTTCTGCCAATGCCATTCACTTCAGGGCAGCATGAGATAAATTTTATCACCATCAAGAAAAGCAATTTTTTTCAGACAGCATTCCCTGCCCCGCAAGTTCTTGTGCTGAAGAGAAACACAGGGCTCTTGAATATTAAAAATTAAAGACAACGTAAGTACCCACAGTTTTCCGGAATAGTAAATATTCTTCTATTTACATGGTCTGCCACTCTGATACAGTGAAAAATGCTAGAATTAAGAATCCCAATTAATTTCTAAGAGAATTTAGCAAGACCTCCAATGTTATTTTAATATAATTTGTTTGTTATTAATACATTTTGGATTGTTCCTGAGCCAGCACTTACAACTATAAAACTGGCAAAAAGAAGAGTTTCTCAACAAAGTGTAGTCATTTATTGAAAATGCACTTCTACGAAGTTGTTTTATCTGTAAGAGAAAGTCCCTAAAGACAGAAAACTTGCACATAGAATCATTTGATGCTATGACAAAACAACTGGTCAATGTAAATGACGTCTGTGCAGTAGGGTGCGAGCAAACTGAATTTACAAAAATCTTCATAGGAAAGGATAAGACTGAGCAAGGGATCCTCGCTCTAAAAGGAGAACAAGTCAGAGTTACTTACAAACAACTACTTATCATATAGTCAGGTTAACTTGCATCTAGTTTGCTAAAAGCAATCTAGTTCAGTGCAGCTCTCAGACACAGAGCTAATTAAACTTTTTGACTAATATCAAAGAAAAACATGAGCATTCACCTTTTTTGACGTAAGTGAAAATATTATTGGTAAATATAAGGTATTTCATTCAAGAGGGAAAAGATTAATACTTGGAATATATTCATATATAAATATATAATATCCTATCTAGATACCTCTGGTTAATAAATGCATCTAGTGTGTACACTCCCACACACTTTCATTGCTGTGAACAAAATGTCTATTAAATTATGCTGATCATTTTTGCGTTTAATTGTAGTAAGACACCATTATATTACCAAATTAACTGTTCACCTAATTTTTGAGATGATAAACATAATGGGGCAGCAGATTTTTTTCAAAATTACAGAAAAAGTCAAATAATTCTAATTCTTTAAACACAAAAATGTACTCTAATGTATTACATATAGCTTTTAAATTAAAAGCTAAAGAAAATTAAATATATGATTCATTGTTATGTGACTCAAACAATAGTTTCACATCATACTTCTCATCCTCGGTAATGTATTAACATTATGAAATTTTAAAACACTTTAAATTTCTTTGAAACAAAAAGTCTATTTTACTTTTTAATTAAATCTATTTCTCTAAAAGGTCTTTAAAGGCTCTACAAACTACCTTGCATTTTATTATTGCTGACAGTTATCTAAACCACGCTTGAATGCTCTCTTTATCCGTTAGTGAACAATTGAAAGATCATATGCTAAGAGACTTGTGCTTTCTCTTCTTCTTGCCCTGTAATTAAGGCATTTAAATACATTTCTTCATAGCAGTTAAGAGAGTACACTGTAAAAAATCATGAACTGAGACAATTTTGAGTTTAGCAACCACAAATACATACAACATAAATTTGTCTCAATGGTAAATATAAAAAACAGAACAAAAAAAAACCCGCTTGAAATCACATAATAAATTTACAGAACGCATGGACTGAAAAGGTTTTGTTTAACTGTCTTAAGATATTTAAGTGATCTATGGTAATTTGACAATACTACCACACTGTTAGCTATCCTACAAGGAAGGTAAACATTTATATCAAACACACATTTGTCAAGAATATTTTAGTTTTTAATAGGGTTTTTTTTTTGCACTATAAAAAAAATGGAGGGAGAGGTGTGAGGAGGACAACATGTGGATGGAAGGAATTACCATATGGTAATTACAACAAATCTGGTAAATGTATTATAATAAATATTTGCCATTATACATTTAGAGCAACAGACATATGCTTTATAAAATGTTATAACAGATAAAACAAACAGAAATTTGTGAAACTGCAGTTTTTCTAAACTGAAGAATTCTTATATTAATGTACTGCACCCTTTTTTGACACAAACATGTTATTAAGAAGTTTCGTTTCACATTATGAAAGGAATCTCAGCATGTATATGGTCAAAACATTTCTATATAGCAATATATACAAGATGTAAACTATAAAGTGTATCTTAGTTACAGAAATGCTTAGGAAATATTTTATATGAATTTGAGATTAGTTGGTCATACAGCATATCCCTTACATGTAAATCTAGTTTCTGTGGCAGAAGTTCTTTATGTTGTTGTCTCAATCAAATGTTAAAAGATATGTTGTACTAAGTTATGTTTTTTCTTAAGACAGACGAGAATAAGAAAAATAATTTTTAAAAAGTTGTCAGCATGTTGTATTATGAACAACCTTATTAGTCCTTTACAATTACAATAGGTACCTCTGGACAAGATCGAGCAGACATGACAAATGCTTCTGACTTCTTTTTAGATCGAACCTGGAAGGTCATCGCTGAACAAACAGAATACTGTACAACTGGGGTCATAAATTGTCGAAAATGACAAAAATGTAAGTTTATTTTTTTGTTCTATAAAATAAATGAATAAGTTATTCAGTTTGGACTGTCCTTTTATCCCTGCTTGATTTTATCCTTGAAAGAGATAGGTAACTTTTTTTCTTAATTTTTTATACACGTGTCAATTTAACTTTTATATTATGTCCTTCTGAATCCAACTGACAATATTAGCATTGTCTTTCAAATAACTACTGCACTTTCTAAATGTAGTCTTCTGTATGGCTTTCTAATAAATTCTTATCTTTGTTTGTATTTGCTCATCATCATTAATTATGACAAAGCTGTAAACACTTTAAGAAAAAACAGTCCACAAATTTGGAATTTAATATTTTGTCTTTAATTTCATTTTTTAAAGTGTACAGGAAAAATGCTAGATCAATTAATCTGGTCAAGAAAAAGTATATTTATTATTTCTCCTAACATTTTTATATTTTGTTTTTAGGATAATTTAACAGGACTGGTAGTTTTTGATTAAATTTAATTTGTGTGGAGCTAAACAATAACTTAAATTACTGGAACTGTAAACATATTAACAACTGTCACATTTAAATCTTGTGCTTACTTTTAAGGAGAGGTATATAGAATGAATTAGAGATCTGTAAACTCCTGATGGGAATTAATAGTGTAGACAAAAAGAAAATGAAATGTTAACTGAAAGAAAATAAGTTAGGGCAAATGAAAATGTAAATCAACAAGATTTGGATAGTACTCAGATCAACAGCTTTAGCTAATAAAAGTTCTAACAGATCAGTGACCATACAGTTTGAAACAAATATGAAATATGAATGACTTTAAAAGGAATAATATGAAAAGTACAACAGTAATCGGATATAAAATTATCAAAATTCAAGTGAAGGAAATTCAAACCGAAATGTATGATGGGCAATTATGTACCTATTTTGACAATTCTAAGTGGTCAAGTTTTTAAAGTATGACACAGAAACCTTAACCTATCTATAGATGAGTGATAAATGAGGCATTTTGTGTCATTACAGTTCCCATAAATCACTTCTTTAACTGCTGACGGCTTTTATCAGATCTAACCTTTTCAAGCTTCTATTAGAGTGCTAACATTTTCAACTTTGACACATATGAAATTTACAAATTCTGCAGCTGATTAACTCCGGACAGAAGCTCACTGCCATCATTGCCTTCTTCAAGTTGGGTTAGAGCTTCAGTGTCTCAAAAACTCTCACTCACAATAGGACAAAAATCTCAATTAATGTAGTGGGCTGTATTTCAAGGGTACAAAACAGTTTTTTCTTCTGAAGCAAATAAATGAAAGCATGCTTTCTGCTGTACTCAGCACGTTCAGCAAACTTAAACAACAGACTGTTTGCAATTTAAAAATCATATGCATAAGAAGTAAAATCCATATAAAGATACGCAACACTTTAGTAACTGAAAGTCCGAAGAATAATTTTCTTTTACTTATCCTGGTTTTAAATTCTAATTAGAAATTTTATATTAAATTGATGAATGCTGTTAGCTATTTGAAAAGCCACAACATAAAGAAATCAAACAAGACTATAATCATAACCTCTAGAGCTATAAGCTAATTTTCATCATGGACCCAGTTATTATGGGAATGCACATCCTTTTCCATGGGAAACTTTCACTAAACTCCTTCTGAACTAAAATAAAAGGGAATTAAATGCCTTAAATCATCAGGCTCAAAACATGTATTTTCATAATTTATAATTACAAATGCGTAGTACTTTATATAATTCAGATATAACTTACACACACACACACACACACACACCTTCAAGGAAATACATTTACAAGATTTAATTGATACAGACATTGAAACAAAGCTCAAGTTTAAAGAGATACTGTCTTTAATAATAATAGTCAGACTGAAGAAATCTTGATGTTGGTTGTGTGACCACTGGAAGCCTGGTACTTCAGATGGTATTAGTTTTGATAAGGACTAACTAGACATCAGACCTAAACAATGAAACCTGAAGAGACAGGCTCAGACCACGCAAATAGGAATATCTGCAGAGACCCTCCCGCGGCATATTGCCTCTTGTTGACAAACCACAAATCTTAGAAAAATAGTGGGCAAAGGACAACTTTTCTTCAGCATCATAGCGAACATAGCCTTGTAACGTCAGTGGCTAAGGCCTATCTATGACAAATTAAAAACTTTATTTCACTAATAATGTTACACATCACAGAAGCTGTGCAGTTACTTTTTGACAATTCAGATGTAAATCCTGGAATGCATGTGAATATTCATGAGAAAGTCATATTTATCATTTAAAACAAAAGGACATCACTTCTTGGTGTTCATATCAAAAACCAGTGATGAATGAGGCCATGCTAATCAAAGACAAACCAAAACACACAGATGTTTGCTACTCTTGATTAAAAAAAGAAAAGACTAGTCCAAAAGAACAACGATATTGACAATCTAAAAATGTTTATATGTACACTAAAAGAAAAGGAGTACTTGTGGCACCTTAGAGACTAACAAATTTATTTGAGAATAAGCTTTCGTGAGCTACAGCACACTTCATCGGATGCATTCAGTGGAAAATACAGTGGGGAGATTTATATACATAGAGAACATGAAACAATGGGTGTTACCATACACAATGTAACCAGAGCGATCACTTAAGGTGAGCTATTACCAGCAGGAGGGGGGGGGGGGGGGGGGGGGCTTTTGTAGTGATAATCAAGGTGGGCCATTTCCAGCAGTTGACAAGAACGTCTAAAGAACGGGGGGGGGGAGGGGGGAATAAACATGGGGAAATAATGATAGGTTTCAGAGTAACAGCCGTGTTAGTCTGTATTCGCAAAAAGAAAAGGCACCTTAGAGGACTAACCAATTTATCTGAGCATAAGCTTTCGTGAGCTACAGCTCACTTCAATAGTTTTACTTTGTGTAATGACCCATCCACTCCCAGTCTCTATTCAAGCCTAAGTTAATTGTATCCAGTTTGCAAATTAATTCAAATTCAGCAGTCTCCCGCCTATATATACACTGTGTGTGTGTACACATGTGGGTATGTATGTGTATATATAAGTTTAGAAATTCTATGTTAGTTATTTTAATTTTTGCTTATTTAAGATTATTTACATAAAGTCAAAAGAAACCAGGGGTAGTCAAGAAAACAACAGAAGCTTTGAATAATTCAAATATCTTTTATTATGGATAAACAATTTTAAGTCTCTTATGTAGTTTACATATGCTCCACCCATAAAATGTAAATAATTCTAACTTATTATAATTGTTTTTATTGACATATTCCTGGGTTTTAGTGACACTTGCGTAGTGTGTGCTCTAAATTTTACATTTCCTTATGGTTACATAGTGTAAATATAAATGTGTACTTGAGCACAAATACAACTTCTGAAGATGACATGATGATGGTCAGAGAAGGGGACTGGGAGTCAGAATTCAGGGCTCAGTTTCTAGCTCTTGCAATGTTTGGTGACACTCAGCAATTCATTTAAACTTCTGTGTGCCATTTTACTCATATATAAAATGTATTAACCTATAGCCCCATCCCCTCACTCTCTCAGGGAGATATAGACCCTGATTCAGCAAGGTACTTTAGTACATATCTAACTATATGAATAACCACACTGAAATCAATGGGATGTCTGTTATGTACTACATATGTTTGTACAGTGTCTAGCCCAACAGGATCCCACCTGGGTGGTATACAGATTCCATCACAATATAAAATGTTAAACGATGATGTTAATACCCAAGTGTTAAAGTTGGGAACATGCTTAAATATCTTGCTGAATCATGTACATAGTTTCCTATCTTCAGTGGTCAGCATCTCAGGGACTTGCCTAAGACCAGGAAGTATTTAGATACGATAGTTATAGGTTCAATAGAAAAACCTAAGGTAGAGAGTTAGAAAAACTAATCAGGTATCTCCTTCTGTTGCATGGAAACATAGGTCAACTGTATCTTGCCAGTGTGGTGTTCTGAGAAACTTAGATGAAAAGTACTATAGATTTTAAACTCAGAATTGGAGTGACAAAAGGAAAAAGTCACTGCAGGTTTTATGCAGAATCAAATCTTTTCACACAGACTATGCAGTACTGTAATCACAGCTTTGTTTATGAGATTTACAATAAACACAATACTTAAATTCTGATCTGTTATGATTGATATGATCTCTACCAGCAACCTACTATACTCAATTAGATATCAGGTCCCTAATATTCAGTACAGTAAAGAAATCATGAAGGATTTATTAAAAGAAGGTCCATCTTATAAACTATTGAAAATTAAGGCCTAAACTGCTCATTCGAGTGTCCTTCAACATAAACCACATTGCTGATATTTGCATAAAACTAACACCACAACAAAAGGGATTTTCTTTGCTGTGATGAGAGTATTAACATTTTTGCTATTATTAAAATGATGATCTTCAGCTGACCCATTAAAGACCAATTTCCACATCATAACATGTTTCAGTGATCTAATTCTTTCCCCCCTAACTTTTAAAGGTTTTTTTTTTTCTTTTTTTTAAATCTTGTCTTGGAACCTTAAAAGGAATTCCTGGTTATAGAGATGCCGATGTGCTTAATGCAAAAATCTCAACTGCCTTCTCCAACCTAAAATAGATAATTGTAGCTCTGTGAAGGCAGTTTCTTGTGTTTAAGAAACCAGAAGTCCTCACATTCCATATTACCTCCCAGGGTATACCATAATGCAGACATCTTCTATACATACTTCTCAGTTTCCTAATTTTTAACCTGGAAGAACCACTCTCAAAAAGACTGAAAGGTAATTTGAAGTCCATACTGACACTATATTTATCTGCTCCTAAGCAAAAATCTCCAAGGCACAGGGAATTTGTGTAACATTAAATAAGACTGCTGTCCTTTAGCCAGGCACAGACCAACAAACAAACTTAATTTTACATCTCAAGCTGCACTTAAATTTTTGAAACCCACTCAGCCTCTTGTTTTCACCTGCTTTACTTACTGTGAGAGAGTTCTGTCTGTAATCGGCTTTTGACTTTATTTTTTTCTTATATTAATACAAGTAGTTTTATACTCCAGATATAGTAATTTTAACATTAATACATAAAGGTGTGTTTATAAGACAATTCTTCCACCTTTTGGCCCTTTTTTGAAAAATTTACTGAAAGCCCAATATATTTAATATTCAGTAGCATGTGAGAATAATTTTTATGCAACTCTGATAGTTAGAAAGATAGATAACTCAATTATTAGATCATCTATCAAAATATTCAGATGTATAAGAGGCTACTAAAAAGATTGATGACTGAGAAAGTCCACTGATTCTCTAGCCATCATATTCACGCATTTGGCTAGACAACATTTTTCGCTGCCTTCACAAGCAAGCTTCATTACCCATCACTCCACTGAAAAGAGTTTATTATGAGGCTGCCATCTTGGCAAGACTATTATTTAGATGATAAATGTTCGGAAGAAAAGTGTCTAGTTTTTTTTTCTTTTTTTTTTTTTTTGGTGAGATGAGCTTTTTGACAGATAAAACAAACAGCATCTACATTTCTAATTAACTTAAATTTGGCAGTTACAAATACAGGTCAGTAAAGCTATGATACACTACTAGATTATTTTCTGTCTGAATTTTGTCCTTAATTTGTAAAATGTAAATTAACTAATTAGAGGAAAAGCAGCATTATTTGTGACAAAATGCTTCTGTTAGTTTTGTGCTCTTTGACATTTATCATCAACCGTACTCCCTTATTCTAAGTTCTAGTAGATGGATAATTATACTTATATTAATATATTAAGTTTTTAATCTTTGAAACTAAAATGAAAGTTTCAGTTTTTGAGAAAATACACCACATTATACAAATTGCAAGTCACTACATATTCTAAGCTTTGTTTTATTTAAAGTGTTCTGCTGTTTATGTATATGTGTGTAGTAGCAGTACACACAATTTTTCAGAAGATTATGGTATCTTTATTGCACACAGAGGGTGGCCAACAATTAACACAATTATGTTTTGCACATGTATACTACAAGTTCACGCTCCTTCCACACTCTCAACCCCCTGCCCAATTGTCACTTCAAATGGATTAGAAGAGCATTTACAGAATTACATGGGAGGTGGGAGGGTGGAGAGGGAAGGAAATTTGGTTATTCTTGAGTTTCAGCAAGCAACCTGACCTTGTTAAATTAAAATATATGATGTAATAGTTTACCAAAGTTTTTTTAAAGCTATTCCTAGGTAGATAAAGACTCAACAATAAGAAATACATTGAAAATGTCAGATGTAAATGTCAATTAAAAATTACAAGGAGTTCTGAAAGGTAAGGTCTGTGAGGATTGACATTCTTTGACATAGTGGAGTGTCTGTGACCAGGCCTTTGGCAAACATAGCAGGATCTATGCTGTCAGCTCATATTGTACATAAAATTAGATGCTTGTCTAATCTGAATGAGAAATACCAGGGAAATTGGAGCTGAAGCCTTGCGGTAATGTATGTGGAAGCTGAAAGCGCTCTATCTGTACTACATGATAGTCTCCAGTGACATAACAATATCTGAAAGAGTGGAGAAAAATATAAAGAAAAATAATTCAAACAAAGATATATAGCACCCTGTATACTACTGTAAAAGCTGAGAATGCAATAATCCAGCAGTCAAAGGATAAGTTCTAATCCATTTATAATGAAATCCTAATTTGAGATATATGTATAAAACATTTTATATGAAAAAACACACTGTAATTCATGTTTAATTGACATTTATCATTCAAATTTAAATTTTAATCTAAATGTTATGTGGATTTGTTCCCTCTTTGCTTTGGTAATGCACAAGTGACTTTTGATACAGAGTGAAACAATCTAAAATGATCCTGGAAATTAATACAACTGTAGTAGTTGTCAACACAAAATGTAGATATTTCTCACTGAAACCACGTCCAACACTCTAAATCATCTTGTTAAGGATCAGACTATTGCCCAAAGACTGAAACAAATTCTTTTGGGCTACTTGTTTTGAACAAATTCTTTGCACAAACTACATTATTAGTCAGAATATGTGTTGATACTTTTCGTAAATCTCATTAAACAATATGGCCACAACAAGCATATATGTATAACGTTGCTGAAAATAAGGTACATGTGGGATCTTCCCTTTTATAAAATGTATATTTGCATACACATATTGATTATTCTGTATGATCAAAAGGACAGATACTGATAATCTTGATTTCTTTACAAAGCTGGTTCACTGGTATACGGACAATTTTAAACAACTGGCTCTCCTTTTAGTTTAGAATTGCTTTTTATTTTTTTGGTCTACTAATAAGACTATCTTCACTTCCTGCTATTAAAATTAGCAAACAGACAACTGACTTTATGAAAACTAAATTAATTACTCTTATAAAAAGAATGTTTGAGTCGTAAATTGTTGAATGTACACTATTTCTGTTTAGACAAGGATAATTTGGTTGAATAGTAAAAAGTGATCATAAACTCCAAGACCATTCATGTCCATTTCTAAAACTGGTTTACTAATTCTGACAGAGGAGCCCCCAAAACACAACAAAACAAAACAATCCAACAACAAACCAACAAAAAACCAAATTCTAACATGTGTGAAATTCTACAAGCATCAGATAGCTAAACTGACCCTAACTCTCCCAATGTTGCAGTAAGGTCAAAACCTTTCAGCATTGTACCAGTGTGTCAAAATATGTCAACAAACCATCATACTGCAGGAAGAAGAATGACCTTTCAGTTCTTTATGTTTGGGCTGCCAATGAAGCTTTGGATAGTGGGTATGCATGAACAGTTTTCCTAGCTACTTGACAAATGCAACTCCCAAGCTTTCCTCTAAATCTGGTTGTCAAACCACTAGGTTTCAACTCACTGGTACAACTTTCTAAGCCCACATACTACTGGAGACTAGTGATGCTATTATAAAAATGCATGCTTTCAATATACCCGCAAAATAATTTGCCTTTACTTCAACCAAACCGATAAAATTATTACTTAAACATTCTTTGGATGAACAGATGTCAAACTCTTTCAAACAACTTAGTAGAAAAAAGGATTATCATTCCATTGTTCCAATTCCTAGTTTTCTCTTGTGTGATAAATCCTGATAGTCAATTTCTAATCCATGAAACAAAAACCAAATACTAAATTGTATGTGATCTGAACTGAATCCTCTAAAATCCCACCTTTCTTATCAGTCATACACACCTTTTCGTTCCAGGGGTGTGAAGTTGTACTCCATATGCTTTATGGAAATATGCTTATGAATATGACATAACTGGAATATACTTTACGCTAAATATCCCTTGTAGGGTGTCATTAGAAAGTTTGTAATCTACTAAGTGTGTTCATCCTATTTGTTTGCATGTATTATTTCTATATCTGGAGTTAGGAGAATAAGATCTCAACTTGTATCAATGATGTAAACATATTAAGTGGAGGCCATTAAAGGTGCTCCAGAAACAATCAGTTGTATATCGCCTTAGTTACTTGAAAGCCTTCCTGTGAACGTGTGGGCCAGCCCAGGGGGAGTGGAGACTAGGGGTTTTACAGTGACATGAGACCATGTCACCTGATAATGAAATCCATCTTAAATCTGGTACTTTTCCATTTAGAACGAGAGGAGGGGACCCAGAGAGACAAAAGATTTTCACCTCATGCCAAAGCTATACAAGGGGGTAGAGCAGGACAAAAGGGGCTGCCAGTCATGAGAAAACCCCTGCTTACCACCTGAGATGTCTGCTGAAACTAGCAAGGACTGTACCAAGGGAAAGGATTGGGCCCAGACTAGGAAGGAGTCTAGTCTGTGAAAGTATCAGAGGGGTAGCCGTGTTAGTCTGGATCTGTAAAAGAAGGATCCTGGATCTGTAGCCTATGAAAGAAGCTTATTGGAACATCTCTGAGGGTGAGATATTACCTGTAATCAGTTTCTTAATGTATTAGGCTTAGACTTGCGTGTTTTTGCTTTATTTTGCTTGGTGACTTACTTTGTTCTGTCTGTTATTACTTGAAACCACTTAAATCCTACTTTGTATACTTAATAAAATCACTTTTGTTTATTAATAAACCCAGAGTAAGTGATTAATACCTGGGGGAGCAAACAGCTGTGCATATCTCTCTATCAGTCTTATAGAAGGTGGACAATTTATCTATTTACCCTATATAAGCTTTATACAGAGTAAAACGGATTTACTTGGGTTTCAGGCTCCCAGAAAGGCTGAACACTGGGTGCTGGGAAAGTCCCTATTAACTGAAGCCCCTGGGCTGAGTGAATCTTAGTTTCAGTGAACTGCAGAAGCGTGGTCCAACCTCTGGGTCTGTGCTGGAGCTGACTGGAGTGCCTAACTCAGCAAGACAGGAGTGGCGGGGCGCCTGTTCTGGCAGAAGGGTTGTTCTCAGTGGTATCCCAGCTCATCAAGTAACAGTCTCGAGGGGAGTCTCTGTGACCGAACCCACCACAATGGACTTCAAAGATTATTTTCATTTTACCATTATGATTATTAGATGTAAACAGGTGTTTTAATATCAGGCTTAATTTATTAATTAGAAATGAATGTCAATTTACATTTCAAAAGTGTAGGTGTTACTTTAAAAATACTTACAGGAAATTTGTTCTTATTTATTCATGTTCTCTTTTTACATATAAGCACAGGACTAAAGACATTTAGATTACAATTAAAGGGAGAAAAGAATTCATTGGAGGGAAGACTTGCTATTCATATTCAAACAGAGAAGAAGAAATGCTTCTCTCATTATGTGGAATTATCATTATTCTAATATCAGTGTCAAAGAAGACATTTTGCTAGTGTCTTCTTCATATATAGTAAAGTTACTTCAGCTAATAACAGTGTCAAGTTTTCTCCTGGGACTCTCCATAAATTGTATTACAGAGTCTCGAGATGCAGTATCCAGGCTTGCAAATGATGGAAAAAGTAAATTGTTATATTTGACTTTACATGTACTTACAGCAAGTCATCCACGGTACACTTACTAATTGTTATTTAATTGGTCTCTTGTTGATATCTATGTACTTGTTAGTATACTGCAGTAATGTCTACTAATGTTGATATAACGGATTGTTACAGTCCTTACACAAAGTAACAATGGAGTCTGTCCAGTTTCTTTAATCAAGGTGGCATTACATTCTTATGAATAATCAACCCTAGACTGGGTAATGGGACTTCTAGATTTCTTCAGATGAACTGAAAGTATAGCACAATGAAATATATTTACACCAATTTTCACTATTAGCAGAATTTCAAGCTGAAACAAAGCAGTATTATTGTTACAAAAGTCCAATCATCCTAATTTTGGCAACAGAACCTTAAATGTGCTTCACTTCCAACACAATAAGAAATGTTGTTCTCACTATTTTTACTATGTCAAAATGAACAGGTGCCTAGTTAATATATATAAAACAAAAATAAAATACTATCTGTTGATTGACAGGTCTAAATAAAGGGGTGCTTCTGCAGGTGACATCAGACTCAAAAGGTCGAAATTATTCTGAAGTGTTTTGCTACACCCCAAAACTAGATAGGCCAGATGCCATGTACAGCACAAAAATAAATAATCACTGCAACTTCCCTTCTGCAATGGTATGTTTTATTGCAAAAGGCGAATTTAACTCAGTGAGCTGCTAATGGTGAGGACTGTTGTAAGGATAATAGTGAAGGAAAACCAAGAACTACTTTTACTAAACATTCTTTAGAAGAAAATATCTTTTTATCCTAACAACATGTTGTCCCCTCCATATAAAAATTTTGTGAAGTATAAAGTAATTGTTTTTCTCTAACACTCATGCAGCTAATTATTCCATCTTCTTTTCCTACCGAGTGTGTTATGCATTTCCTTATGAATACAAAGGAAAAAATGGCCATAAACAGCAGTCACTGGACAATCTAATTCCTAACATGGGGAGCCTGCTTGTTATACAATCTAGATGGAACTGGGTACACTGTAATCTGATGTCCTTGGCTGTCTTACAACTATTGAAAGTCTTCACAAATACTATGGATAAAATTCCCTCTTTATCTTGGAGAAATTGAATTGAGATGCTTTCGTTCCTCTCGCAAAACAGTTGACTACAATGTCTATTACGGTAATTGTTATCTTTAAGACAGACATAGATGATTTAAATGACAATCATTACGAGAATTTGAAACAGATATTTATGCATTTTACCTTGATTCAGGAACTTTGATTCTAAAATGCAATACGTTAGACTCCAGAATACATTTGACTCACATGGTTTAATGAAAAAACACACATAAATAAAAACTACCACCATTTTTTCCAGCTACGGAAATTCTTATGAGCTTTTAACTTAGTACTCATCTATGAAGAAAAATAATGGAAACCTACCTATTCCAGTAGCTCCAGACTGGTCTGCAGATAGGCCTGGTGGCTACATTCATCACCAATGAAGCTTTGCTTTCAATCCAGTGAATTATATGTCCTTCAACAGCTAGGGGGACAAGCATTACTAATATAAAATGAATGCAAGCTCTGAAAACCTGACGACAAACAAAGATTTGTTAAGTTCTACATAATCAAGCTACATATGAACTTATACTTACGGCACAGCTGTATACTTGTAAACCATCTTTCAAACATTTGCAATGAATATTTTTTGAAACAAAAATCTAAGAACCACATAGTAGTGTTTACTACAATTCTCTCAATTTAACTTTAATTACGTGTGCTCCAAAGTCCTTTGAAGGCACTTAAGCAGTACAAACAGTTACTCAATGAAAAAGGAGCCAAAATACTGAGGACAGAAGTACAGCTATACCCATTTTCCCCTTACTCTCCCTCTTAGGTGTCAGGAAAGGGGCTGGAAACACCTGGTGAATGCAGGGGCATGTAGGCGAGCTACTGTAGCAGAAACTTTTCAGTGCTGTAGGTTGGGGTAGGACAGGGAGCAGACAAGCAACAGAAGCTCACCCCACAGTGTTGAAAATTATGAACCGTACATACATATATATTTCTCCCTTTTCTCTTTGGAGTCAGCAGACACTGTACCTTTGTGGGGATCTGTTCTGTGCTATTATGTAGGAAGGATATGTCAAAGAAGTGACTTTTCCGTTTTTCTCCGAAGACACTGCAGTTCATGGTGTCTTCTAGGAGCAACCTTCCAACCTGTGCGCCAGTCACCATGAGAGGCCCATCTCCTGCACAAACAAGGTTTCACTCCTGAGGTTGACCAATTTTTCAGTGGGAAGTTATGCCCATATAAGATGAGCCAGTCTCCCTCCAGGTAACTTGGGACACTGCCATGGAAGCCTTTGAAGACCTTTCTATCTGTATAGTTTTCTATAGCACCTATCACTGTAGTATTTAGCTTACTGTAGTGCCTAAGGAACGAAACATTAAGTTTGACTTGGGGCGATGTGCTCTCAGAAGTTTGTGCTCCAAAGCCAGACAGGCTCTTGTATTCTACATCAATTATAGAATTTTAAAAAGTTTGCCTCTTTATATCTAAGTAGAGAATCACAGATATAAAGTATACATGCATTTCCATGGCCTTGTCGAAGTCTGATAAGAGGGGGAGTTATTTGTCTTCCTGCCAGTCACAGATGGGTGTAAAAAAGGTACTCTACACAGCTACTGGGACACCTAGAGGCAGTGAAGCGTACAGACAGACAGCAAATCCATGGACTGTTTTAACCGATCAAAAAGGTGATGTTCCAGAGCTAGTAAGCTTTCCAAAATACTTGCCTTTCCCAACCAACAACTCCTTTAGCCTTCCAATGTTTGAACTGCAGCCAGTTGCTCTTCTGTTCATCACAGCCAGGATGCTGGATTGCTGGGAGATGGTGAGTTTGTGTTTGATATGAAAGAGATTAATAGCTAGATATCGTCTGTTTTTTGCTAGATTTTTAGTCAGTGCTGTTTCACAATCTTCTTAATAGGTTCAACAAGACTGGTGAGATGACAGATCCATGAAACTGCACAGGTGAGAGCTTTGGAAGTGAAAGAGTAGGTGTTCATTGCAACTTTATGAGTGTGGCCTGACAGCATGTAATTAAGCCATCGTAGACTAATCCTGCCAAGTCTCTGTGGTGGGACAGCAGACTATCATGGTTGAATGTATCAAATACTGTGGAGAGGTCCAGTTGTTTGAGTATGGATGCATGGCATTTGTCCATGGTCATCTATTAGTGCCACCAGCGCTATCTCTGTTCTTGAAAACTGAGTGGGAGGAGTCCAGAATATTGAAAATATCTAGGTGGAGTGGAAGATGTCCCTTTGGATCTTTTCAAAATGCTTTCTCATAAAAGAGTGATTACATAGTGAGAACAATGTTGTGTTGAGTGATTATACCTTAAATACTGGCGAGGTAATTACATGATTTAGAGTAAATGATGATAGATATCTCTCATCGAAGCAGATGTTGACAATTTTGCTAGTAAGAGTCTTAGAAGCTTGAATCACCAAGAAGGGCAAAAATCTGAGTCACAGATAATGGCTCAGTTCTCATATAGTGCTTCCATGAGTTCCTGATTTTCTCTGAAAAATATATTGACATATAGTTGAAAAGGGAGGTGCCAGATTCTGAAATTGAGTGGAATAACTCTTCTTGGTTAAGGTGGTGACTCATGATTCAGCAGCTGCTATTATGGAGGAAATAGTGGGGTTGCTGGTTTGGTCAGCAGGCCTAGTGGTCTGGGCCTGCTGCCACAGTCTCTCTTTTCGTCCAGTGTATCTGGGATCCCTGGATGGGGTTCTACTGGGTCAGCTTCCTTGTCGGTAAACCCCTGGCTCTGCCCATTCCCAGAGCTAGGTGTAAGGGATTCTAAGATGAACAGGGGGACCAGGGTCCTCTGCTCTGTCTGGTCCAGGGCCCTGAAAGTATGACAGCATGGGCTGGCCTATGCTTGGTCCACCTCTAGTTCACCTTCCCTTGGGTCACTTGCTACCCCATCCAATTTCTCAGTTTGGGGTATAGCTGCTGTTTAGTTATAGTCCTTTGCGCCAAACTCCCAGTCTCATAGCTGATGCAGGCAACCCTCTGGTGCCCCTGAACATGATTCTCCCTGCCTCTAGGGTGATATCTTGAAGGAGGAGGAAGAGGAGGAGGAAAGATTCACAGTAAGACCTCCTCAATAAGAGCTCTTTTTCTGCCTTTCTCAGGGAAGTGCTCCTGCTAGAAATGGCTTCTCTCCTCCCCCATGCCTGAGTGGCTGGAGCTCTTTTTATACTGCTCCTTTTCCCCAGGAGCATACTCAGCAGTGCCTGAGGGGCGTAGCTTTCCTGGCCCAGTACTGTTTCAGCCTTTTCTCTGCCTCAGTGTGGGGTTTGTACACCCCCCATAACAGAGAAGAAAAAATTCTTACTTTTTCCATGGAATAGCTGTTAAGTCTGAGAATTCCTTGTGTTTGACTATCTAGATGCTTATGTGATCCTCATCACCAGTAGGATGGGAATGCTAGAACTTATCTACCAGTTTTTCTCCACTGACACAAAATTTTCTTTCTTCCTGATTCTTCTCGGTCAGGCTATTAAGCACCCATGGAGATCTGTGGGGGCAACGAGGAGGATGTGGAAGCCAAAATGAGGCAAATGAGTGGTTTCACTGATTTGCTGGATCTTCCATTCCATGGCCTTTTGGTGGGGAGGCATTACCCGTAAGATATTTTGGAGTTTGACTGGGTCTATGAGTTTCTGGGGATAGACCATTATAAATGGTTCTGATCTCAGCCTCAGATGGTGGTCAGTTCAGGTTTGAGGTACAGGGATGTTACTTAAGCCCCCCGCTTTCCAAAAAACACTTACAGTTATCGAGTTACTACTGCAAATCCCTAGAAACAATATTTTATATTTGTAATGTATAAAGTATAACATGCATAATATACTATAATATTTACAGAAATATTTTATAATATAATCTAGTTTTTACTGCCTTATCATTAAGTAATGTTAACATTTTAGTATAAACACAATAAATTCTAATAGAAAAAGCTTTAAGGACTCACCTACTGGCACTTCTAAAATAAAATCTGGTGTTTTGTCATAACCCTTTGCACGAAGCTGTTCTTCAGCTGCATAGAGAACAAATACTATTGTTTATAACACTATTCTATTAACCAGACAGCAGTATAATTAATTTTCTTTTAAATAAGAGTGCAAGAATTACTAATGCAGTCATACATATCTTTCATATGTATGCAATGCTGTCTCAGATTAAATGAACCTTCTTAGCAAACCTGAAGCATGGATATAAAAATGCTTCTTTGTCGTCTCTGCATTTTTATGTCTTCATTATAAACATCATTAATTCCAGCTGTCATACAGTACTTTGTAACCGAAAAACTGTTCAAAATAAAGAAATATATTTGCTTATCGAAAGAAGAATCTCTTCACATTAGAATTAACCTGAACAGCTTTTTACTAATGCCACAAATGTACATATTCTATAGTTGCTTTCTTATTTTATATTGAAGTCTGACTAAAGTTATTACAAAACTTTATCTTCCAATTGGAAAGCTATAAAAGGAAAGAGAAGACACAGATTTTTATTTCTCTTGCATTACGTAGAATTTGCCAAATTTTACAGTTCAGTAGTACATACATTTAAAAGAACATTGTCTTCAAGAGTTAAGTCTGTTTGTAATTCTGTATCCTTTGTAAATACCCAAACTTCTTTTAAGCAATATCTGAAGATTTTCAGAACCATGACAGGGAGCAAGCAAGACAAAATTGTGGGGGAAAAAATCAACCCATGCCTTAAAAAGAAAAAAACAAAAACACTTCACTACTGTCTAGGTGTTGTCCTTGACTTCTAATGCCATTAGATTGGTATTCCTGAAACACCATTTCTCCATTAGATTTTGGAGTGACCTGGTCATTCAATTCCAGACATGGCTTTCTGTCTTCACCCAACCTCAACTAATTGCACAACCAAGTAACAAGGAAGGCTGTGTGGACTCTTAACATCTACTGGGCTGTTGACATTGTCATGCATCCCATTCGCCTTTCTGCATCACCTTTGATTAAAATTAATGGCCCATTCCCACAATTGGGTAGCTTATTTCCAATCCATTTATCAGCCTAGGACAGTGGTTTCATGGCAAATGTTCAGAACTCTGTTTTAGAACACTTTGTGCATATCCTGAAAGGTCAGCACTTTGAGCTGAAAGAACATTTTAATGACAAGAACAACGTTTAGATTTTTAAGGGTACATTTGTTACAGGTTGTGAAAAACAAGAGTCTGAAGTTAATTTTTCAGCTGCTGCACTAGAAGTTACAGTAAAACCTCACTAATTTGCACTAAGACTAGGATATCCATTGGGGTAGTTATGAATTAGTGTGTAAGTGAACAACCAAAAGAAGGGGGAAAATGCACAACTAGATGTACTTCATTCATTTTGACATGTACTAATAAGTGTACTCTAGTACAGGGGTCGGCAATCTTTCAGAAGTGGTGAGCCGAGTCTTCATTTATTCACTCTAATTTAAGGTTTCGCATGCCAGTAATACATTTTAATGTTTTTAGAAGGTCTCTTTCTATAAGTCTTTAACATATAACTAAACTATTATTGTATGTAAAGTAAATAAGGTTTTAAAAATGTTTAAGAAGCTTCATTTAAAATTAAATTAAAATGCAGAGCCCCCCCCGGACCGGTGGCTAGGACCCGGGCAGTGTGAGTGCCACTGAAAATCAGCTCGCATGCTGCCTTTGGCACGCATGCCATAGGTTGCCTACCCCTGCTCTAGTATATTGTAAAAATAAGTGTTAGTAATACAGCACCTCACAAGAGTGACATATCAGCTATTAAGCCTTGGTAGGTGTCAGAGAGCAAAAGCTAGTGTTTTTTTTTTTTAACCCAGATATAAAATATATGGATGAGAGATGGGCAGATTAACAAAGCTTTACTTTATGTTAATCTCTGAAACCCATTTTGAGTCACACCATAACAACACGATAAATCAATATTCTGAACAATTTCTTCATCCTGATAGGAGTGAAGAATAGGATAACTGTTGCCTACTCCTAACTGCTGATTCTAATGTTTGAAAATAGTTAAAAAAGAGGCTCGGATGCTTTGGTTAAAACTTCATCTATCTTAAAACCGCAGTATTATTGAACACATTTGACATTAACCAAAGAGAAAATAATATTAGACTGTATCTTAAGAATGTATTTAAAACTTCATATCTGCACAAAAAATAAAAAAATCCCATACTAGGCATCAATATGTTAAACAATAAAAATAACCATTTATGTAAATATTTTGGATGTTTTCTTCATTTTCAAACACAACACAGAATACAAAGTGTACAGTGCTCACTTTACATTTATTTTTATTATAATTTTGCACGATAAAAAATAAAAGAAATAGTATTTTCACAATCTAATACAAGTACTGTAGTGCAATATCTTTATCATGAAAGTTGAATTTACAAATGTAGAATTATATACAAAAATAACTGCATTCAAAAATAAAACAATGTAAAACTTTAAAGCCTACTAGTCCAATCAGTCCTACTTCTTGTTCAGCCAATCGCTCTGAGAAACAAATTTGTTTACATTTAGAGGAGATAAGGCTGTCTGCTTCTTGTTTACAATGTCACCTGAAAGTGAGAACAGGTGTTCCCATGGCACTGTTGTAGCCGGCGTCACAAGATATTTATGTGCCAGATGCACTAAAGATTCATATGTTCCTTCATGCTTCAACCACCATTCCAGAGGACGTGTGTCCATGCTGATGATGGGATCTGCTCAATAATGATCCAAAGCAGTATGGACTGATGCATGTTCATTTTTAATCATCCCAGTCAGATGCCACCAGCAAAAGGTTGATTTTCTTTTTTGGTGGTTTGGGTTCTGTAGTTTCCGCATCGGAGTGTTGCTCTTTAAGACTTCTGAAAACATACTCCACACCTTGTCCCTCTCAGATTTTGGAAGGCACTTCAGATTCTTAAACCTTGGGTCAAGTCCTGTAGTTATCTTTAGAAATCTCACATTGGTACCTTCTTTGTATTTTGTGAAATCTGCAGTGAAAGTGTTCTTAAAATGAACAAATGTGCTGGGTCATCAAATGAGACTGCTAGAACATGAAATATATGGCAGAATGCGGGTAAAACAGAGCAGGAGACATTCAATTCTCTTCCAAGGAGTTCAGTCACAAATTTAATTAACGCATTATTTTTTTAAAATGAGTGTCATCAGCATGAAAGCACATCCTCTGGAATGGTGGCTGAAGCATGAAGGGGGCATACGAATGTTTAGCATATCTGGCACGTAATACGTTGCAATGCCTGCTACAAAAGTGACATGTGAACGCCCGTTCTTAAGCGGGCAGCATTATCCCCCATAAATGTAAACAAACTTATTTGTCTTAGCAACTGATCAAATGTGTTTTCATAACATCAAAGTCTAGAACTTGAGACAGACACATGTAATAAATTGAAAGAAAAAAAGACAACCACTTAACACATCTTAAACTTAAGTGAGCTTATATAAATATTTTAATATATACCATAATTTCCTTTATTTATATCTTTATATACTGATGAGATAATCCCTTCTAGAATTGCTAAAATTTTGTATTTGACAGCACAAATTACATACAGCTTATTATATTTTTTAAAAAGGTAACCTGAAGTCTATCATAGGTCATGATTCATTAATAATTAAGTCTGATTTGCATGCTACAGAAGTTTATACAAGGCCACAAAAATGACAATCATTTGGGTCGAAGGATCCTTTAGTGAGTCATCTAGTCCATTCCCTTGTATCATGCCGGGATTGATTTCATTAAACATATTTGTTAGATGAGTGTCAAGTCTAGCCTTGAATTTTTCAGTGAAGGTGATTCCACAAGCTTCCCAGGCAGATTGTTCCTGTACTTAACAGTTCCTATAACTATGAAAAAAGAAAAGAAGTACTTGTGGCACCTCAGAGACTAACAAATTTATCTGAGCATAAGCTTAAGCATAAATTTGTTAGTCTCTAAGGTGCCACAAGTACTCCTTTTCTTTTTGCGAATACAGACTAACACGGCTGCTACTCTGAAACCTATGATTATGAAGTTTTTCTCGTATTTAATTTCATCTTCCCAACTGCAGCTTAAGCCTATTACTACTAGTTCTGCCCTTATTCATTAGTAGGAATAACTGGCCACTGACATTTTCATGACATCTCCTTTTACATATATAATTAGTTATTCCTGCCCTCAGACATCTTTACTCTAAACTGAAAAAGGTCCATTACTCTAAACTCTCCTCTGTGCCATATTTTCAAATGCTTAATGATTTATTATTCTCTTAAATTTCTCAAATTTGTTCAAGATGTCCAAAATACTAACCTGTGTGTAGTAGGTGTTATACAGTGTGTAATTACAATCCCCTCCCCCCAAAAAGAGGTTAAGTTAAAGAATTTATTGTTAAAAACAACAAAAAACCCTCTAACGGTATATTTAAAAAAAATTTAGGGAATGTGTATACGGGCTTACCCGACCTTAATGGACTCAGGGAAGGAGTAGGAGTCTCTTATGGACAGTCCTCGACAGGGATCTGTCCTTGTGCCACGAGAGTGTCCCTTACTCTCATGGGAAGCCCTGCAGAAGCTTAGGCTTGGAGGGCTCTGCTTCTTAAGCACGTGCTTAGAAGGGCACTGTTCATTTGGTTAGGCCAATGTACGGTGGTCTTCTTGGCCTGGATCAGAGAGGGGCTTCATAGCCTTCTCCATTAAGTATTTTCTAAGGCAAAGCTCACAAGCTTTGTGAGTACTCTGTGGAACAGAGCGACAAATGCTGCACTTTGCTGAAATGTGTGTCTCACCCAGACAGAAGTGGCAGCATTGGTGTTCATCACCGATGGAGCAGGATCTAGGGCAGGCAATATAGTTTTTGAAACCCAGAAGTCTGGGCATAGTTTCTGACCATGGGGAGGGAGTCCCCGATCCAGGGAAACAAACCACACTAACTACACTAAGACTAACTGAACTAAGCTAAAGAATAACTATTTACAATCTTACAGGTTTTCTGAAAGGCTGAAGCAAGAGAAGACACTGGATTCTGACTCAGACTATGCAGCGGTAAGAAAGAACTGATAGGGCATTGACCTACACTGCTCCTTTTACCCTCAGTTGGGAGGACAAGGAGATCTACTGCACACGTATGGGCCAACAAACACTGCTTGTTAATATCTCTGGACTCACGTGCATGTTGAACATACACACCCACATGTGGAGTACATACAGGGACCAACACTCGAAAAAGAACTGTGTATTTTTAAAAAAATTCAGAAACTTGGCAAATTTATCATTAAGTTCTCTGCACCAACTTTAACGTTGCACCATATTCCTGCCCACCACCTTCAGGTGGGAGACCTTCATGAGATGCCACAAAACTCAAGTCTATCCCACTGAGCAATGAATTAATTCCCACTGTTTGGTGTTTAATTGTTTGCTGATATCATCTGTGCTCACCATTCCAGTGGATACACACAGTATAATGGGGAAAAGGGCAGTAGGGAGATGCAATGATCAAATCTCTTCTCTGTATTGGAAAGGTGCCAGGGGATTTGAGGCTTGAAACATGTGTTCTTGGTATCTGCAACCTGCACAAGATACGTGATTTATAGAGGACACCAGCATCCTGCCCGTGCAACAAGCAGGACCCAGATGGATTAAGCAGAAGACGCACTGTATGCATCTTGTGACTTGTGGGTACATATGACTTGATGACTGACTGGAGGGAAAATAGTGGGGCAGGAAAAAGTTGGCAGCTGCATGCCTAAGTAAAGCCACGCTCAGATGTATGGATCAGTGACCAATGTGTAGAGTGGACAAGATGAAGGTAAATCTCTGGACTTTATGTGGAGGTCAAAACGACAAACAGGAGAGAATCAGTGTCATTTCAAACCCATAAATAAGGTTAAGATTTTGTCATGGGTATTTTTAGTAAAAGTCAGGAACAGGTCACAGGCAATAAACAAAAATTAATGGAAGCCCCATGACCTGCCCCTGACTTTTACTAAAAATACAGCCGGGGGGGAGGGAGGGAGGGCTAACAGTCAGAGCCCTGCCGAGGGCTGACCACTGTGCACCTCTCCAGCTCCTTCTTCTGCAGTGGGGGCAGACAGCTTCTCCAGCCCCGCCGCTCTGGCAGGGGCTGAAGCCAAAAAAGTCAGAGGTCCATTAAAGTCACAGAATCCATGACCTCCATGATAAAATCATATCCTTACCCATAAACAATAGAGCATATTAGGTTTGTGGAAGATGTGGGGGAATGTTGTCTCTGATTCATATTTGAAAGGTAAGCTGAGGTGTGTAGTCTCTGGCCTGCTGGAAGAGGATTGGCTGGATATAGGGTCAGGGTATATTGTCTCAACATTAATCCCCTTAATGACATTTTTTGTTTCTTGTTTTTTTAAGCAGAAAACTAGTTTTGTAAGCTGATAACCCAACAATGGCTGAACAGATTAGAACAGTATTTTATAATTTATGTTCATGAGTCACAAGCTCGTTGGTAGAAATTATAACCTCCATGAAGCCCTGACTGTGACCCCCAAAGAGGTAAAAAAAAAAAAAAACAAGTAGGTAAAATGTTGGTTGCAAAAAATTTGACAAAAATTGCCTGTTTCAGCAGTCATGAAACTTTTTG
Organism: Chelonia mydas; assembly: GCF_015237465.2. Classification (NCBI taxonomy): domain Eukaryota; kingdom Metazoa; phylum Chordata; order Testudines; family Cheloniidae; genus Chelonia; species Chelonia mydas. The sequence goes on from NC_051246.2 coordinate 78,457,266, forward strand.
ACTAATTTTGCCATTATGTAGATATTGGTTTGTGATAATGTTTGTGCCTTATGTTCCCTATAGGCAATATGGTCTAACTAATGGAGCACAGGACTGGTGATTAGGAAATCTTAAATTTGTATTTCCACCTCTGCTACTGCCACTTGACACTTCGCACTCATATAGCCTTTTACTAGCTATACCCATTTTACAGACAGGAAAAAGAGCTATTTTGTGACTAATTTAGTGGACTGGGAGTCAAGATATGATTCTAATCCCATTTCTGACACGGATTTACTATGTGACTTTGGGCATCTAATGTAACATATTATTTTGTAGGACTGAGGGCTGGCTTATAATAAATGCTGTCTTATATCTTAACTTTGGCATTATTCTAACTCCACAGTGGTTGAAATGACTATATGAATTGCCTCACTTGGTTTGCTTATAGTACTCCTATTAATATAACCAAGAAAATCCCAAGAAAGTATGTGCCTTTTTTGTGACAGCATAGCATTATCCAGTTTATCAATTTAAAATGATCAAGTCCTTCTCTTTAATAATTACTGTCTGGCCAGTAATCCTTCGGCTCTATATTTGCATATAAGGATTTAATCTTATTTTACTAATTCAGTTCATTGTTTAATATGCCAATATTGTGCTGTAGTTTTAATTATTTCTCAAATGCTCGTGATTTCTCACCTATTCTACTCATCTATGAATAACACAACCCATATAATCTCCATTTCATCCTTCAAATTGTAGATACAAATACTGGTACTTAATAATATATGACTCACTTGCCTATTGGTACACGCCAACAAGTTAAAAAAAATCAGTATACATTTTAAGTCATACAAGAGAAATGTGAAAAAATGGAAGAGTCACTGAAATGATCGTTTAGTAAAGAGTCCTTAAAAAAAGCAGCTTTATACACAAGTAGAAAAGTAGCACCATCTTGTCTTTTTACATAAACTGGAAACATCTAACATCCTGGAAATACAGTACTCAATATAATCTAAAATAGTATATTTACTCCCCAGTACTTCTTGACTTTGTCAGTTATGAACAACCTTTTTCCATACCCTGTCTTTAATATTCACTTGTAAGATGTTTTTATTTGTTTTTATTATTAATAATTAGTAATTATTACTACTACTACTACAGTAATTACAAGCCAAAGCCAAAAATAGTACTGAGCCTTTCCAGACCCACACCACTAAGTTCCTAAGTTTGATTTTAAAACGTTGTAAGTTTCATGTTCCCACTAGAGCAGTAGTTCCCAAACATGGGGTTCGCGAACCCCTGGGGGTTCGCAAAATGCTACAGGGGGTTCTCGGGGGAAAAAGTCCTCCCTAATGGTGGAAAGAGCTGTCCCTAGGGACTCTCAGGGCAGCATGGGGGCCAGCAGCCCGGAGCCCCTGGACTTCCAAGAGCTAAGCAGATCAAAGCAAGCATTTCTATCACACTGAGGAGATTTAAACTTAAGACTCCTTATAAGAAATGGAAAGGGAGTTGGATATTTTTTTGCTGTTTTTAAAATTAAATAGGCAGCTAATATTGTTTTTAAATTATTATGAAGAACAAGTTTAAGCTTTGTTGTAATGTGCATTGTTTGCCTGGGCTGTTCAAGACCTGAATGCTTGTGTAGGAGGAACTCTGAGTTTGGCTTCTTAAATACCTTCATGCTGTTTCACATCTGATACTCCTTGATGAAACATAGGAGCCTTGTCTTATAGACAGGCTTATTCAAAGTGATACAAGCTACGAAAGTGAGATCTTGGAAGAGTGTTGCCTGTTTTCATAATGTAATAAAAATACTGTAATGATAAATAATAATTAATAATAAATAGTGTGTAATAAGCATGTCATAAAAAACAAATTGTTATATTTCCAAGATCACTGCTTTTGTAATTTATAATCTGGTAAAGGAGAAAATCCCTGGAAATACACGGAGGGGGTATTTAGGAGGGGGTTCGCGAGACATAACATTTAGTGAAAGGGGTTCACAGGTTGTTAAAGTTGGGGAACCACTGCAGCTAAAGTCACATAACCCACATTTCTTTAATTTCCCTAAGTTTATGTTATATGAAACCATACTACATGTTTACTAAAATTGATACACTATGTCCTAAGAAATTCCTTTATCTACTATTACTATTCCTTTATCTACTACTAATTGTTATCCTACCACAGAAAGAAACTAATCTGGCATGACTTGCTTTTGATAAATCCATAATACTTACTATTTATCAATTAAGCTATTTTCTGTTCCTTTTTGTAAAAGTTAGGACATTATTTGTTCAAAAGAGGTATTAGTTTTAGGTGAAACTAATACATGTGTTGTATTATCTTTCTACATAAGAAATCTCTTTGAAGAATACAACATTTTACTATAGAACTAGGTTGCAGCTGTCTTATTTTGATATAATGTCACCACAGAAGGAATTCCAGATATAAGAAACTATCATAATTTATTATCAGATAAGAGAAATAATTCTTTAAATGCTAACCACTATAATTAATATTACTGTATCATGTTTAATACTTTTTAACAGATAGAAAATTAAATCATCTTCTAATATCTACGTGAACATTTTCCAAAATAAATTCTTAAAATGACTTGAAAGATAGAAAGGTGGAAAGATTTCAGCGCATTAGTTCAAAAATATCAGAAACTGCACTTACAGATAAACAAGTGAACTCTTCTGGCAGTTCTTTAATACATAAAGCATTTTGCAACTAATATTTCTTATCCTTCCTTCTAAGTCTCATATGGCCTAGATTATGGCTAATATCTCATGACACCAAAAGTAATACTGCAGCAGATATTAAAGCATTTTTTTCAGCTACTTATTCTATAAAATATTAATTGCAAGCCTGTGCATGTGCTGTATATATAGGGTATTAGGTAACTGAGTTCCTGCTCAGTTCTAAATCAATAAAAGATAACATGTACAGCATCAACCATTTTTTACTCTTCCTTTACATAATACAGCATGTGTTGAGGTCTCTTTTTTTTCCCCTTAAGTAAACAGTCACTGAGATCTTTGAAGCTAACGTATCATAGGTTAGATACTATAGATTCTTACCTAAGAAAGAGAGATTTTTCTCCAGCAGCATTTCTCGCAGCAGGACTTCAATGCTCATAGCCCAATAGCACTGATGGATGTAAGTTAAGGAAAAAGTGCTATATGTTTGGAATGAAACTAAATTCATGAACACTGTTACGCTAGAATATAATGCCCCACATCATCAGGAGTGACCCAGTGATTTGTGACTTAGTGCTTTTTAAAAACCAAGGCCCTTTATGGTGTGTCAAGTTGGGTACCCAAAAATGGAGGCACCCAAAATCACCAGTTACTTTTGAAAATTTATACTAGTCTTTAAGTAGAAATAAAATAAAAAAAAACACCTCACACAAATGACAAAAGGCAGGTATCATCATAAACAACTTTCTTCAATATAACCAAGAGTAGTACTTTATCTTGCTTCCATTTTCTTCTCCAAAAGAGCAAAGCGTGAGACTAAAATGAGTGCCTTTATAGCTGAAAATTTTGGGCCCTGATCTTTGGGCTTTGTACTCAAGGACTCCTCACTGAAGGTCAATGGGAGTTTTTGCCTAAGTACATAAACCACAATAAATTGGATAACAATTGAACAATTTAAGATTTTGTTCTTTAAATACTGAACTTTTTATACTTAAAGATATACTCTGAAACCATCTGGTGTATCTCACTATACCAAAACAGCCTTTTAATTGATTTTCAGTTATATGAAAAACCAGTATTTCTCACAAGGTGAAATAAAATATTTCAGTGTAGTATCTCCAATCCTTCTGATTCCATAGACAGCCCGTTGATCTGAATTTGGTATTATCACTAAAAAGTACAAGGTCACAACTTTAGATGTCTCCAGTCTCTTTGCCCGGGGTAAAATCTAGCACTTCAAAGTTCTAGTTGATTGGAAATTTTGTAAAGGAGAATCTGTAAATGAAACTTAAAAACAACTACAATTCATAATTTGTTTAGGATATCTTATACAAAGTGATAAACTGCAGAATTTACCACCATTATAATTAATTACTCTAACTTTTACCAGCTCTAACTGCTGAACTGCAAAAAAGCCAATCATAAGGAATCACTTTACATATATACATCATTGTCTCTATCAGTTGAAAGCATGTACTACATTAAACTATACTGGCAGTGACAGAACCAAAAAAAGGAAAATGAATGATGGCAAAAATATAAGACAAAACTGCAAACAGAATTGATAATGCACATAAGCAGAAACACTTAGACTTAGTCCTATAATAATACCTATTATTGATGAATAGCAGTGACCATGGGGCAAAAACTTTTAAATAACCTCACAAGACCATTTTCTGCTCATGCAATCCAACAGCCTAGTTTTCCCCGTAAGCATCTGAACTATTACTGAAAAATAGCCTCCTGGCATTTACAAAGAGGTAGACTTCATACTTTAGTCCATGCATATATAATTAGATAGTTATATTTAAAATCAATATGCAATCCTTCAGAAGACATTATGCTTTTAAAACCTTAACTTTAAATTGATTTTTAACTATTTCATGTGCCTTAAAATTAGCATCTAATTCAGCAACATACACTCTCAGATAATGCATTCACACCGCTAAATATCACCAAACTTTACTGTAACAATCTTCAGTTGACAAACTTTTTATGTTTCCTAATAATGCCATCATTTTTTGTGCAAGCTGATTTGAAATACAGGGGGGGAAAAACACACTACAGATTACAGAAAAAATGCACTATTTCTTAACAATTTAATATAAAGCAGAGATGTGCAGTATAGTGCATCATTTTTATAAAATAAAGTTAGTTTTTACAGCTCAGAAGCATCTATTCAGATTCTTCATAAAAAGAATACAACCTCATGTACCTAATTTAACAGACCTTATGATTAATGATCCTTTAAAAGATAGGATGATGTTTAATGAATACACCTATGTATAATTGTACTTAATGTTACAGTGAACCTCAAAGAATATACCATACAAATAGAATTTGTCCCAAACATGCTTTCATTAAAGTTAATGGGAGCAGGATTGGGCCCTTACGATATACCATACAAAGTAAATCTGAGGAAAAAAGTGGCAGGAAATGTGGCAATTTTTTTTCAGGAAATGCAAACACTATGACTGCAAAGTGTATTGGGGGTGTAAGAAGAAATATCTCCTTTAATACGTATGAACAGTGAATACATTTTTTCTCCATGTTTAACTGCTGGGAACCATCGTGGCTCCCCTTCCCTCCTAATACAGGGTGAAATTCTCACCTCCTCCAAAATCTTATTGAAATTTGTACAGAGAACTCTCTAGGACTAAGGGGAGGAAATCCACTCACCATCCTGCAGACTGGATACAAGGCCACAAACTGAAGGTTTCTCTTCCAACCATGGGCTGAAATAGATCAGCAACCCTTTATGCCCAATAAAGTGCTTTTGGGCCAGTGAATCTGCACAAGAGTGGCGCCTTCCGAATACAATCCTTCATCCTCATCTATTCAGGCCCGTATAGAATCCCCAGTCTGCTGCAACCACTGAGAGCTGACTCTTCCTCCACAGTACTCAGCTCATTGTGGAGATACCTCTGACACTCTCTCCCACTTTCAAAAATAGTTTTATTTCCTATACCTTATGCCCTACTTTCCTTGAAGAAGAGGAGAAAAGAGCTGCACGGGAATGTCAGATACAGCATTTAAAATTTAAATCAGAACTTGAAAAGCACTTCAAAAAATCCAAAGGAAACATCAAATTAGTTAAGAATATTGCAATACCGGACAGTGTCTATGGCACTTTAATGGCTTTATATGAATCACAATATGATTTCATCGCACCAAAAACAAGAGGGTTTCCAATAAGCATATGTATGTACAGCCTCTGAACTGATAACTTCCCTTGGCCTATCTGATTTTAGTTAAACGGCATAAGAGAAAGGACTGCAGTGACCATCTACTTGATTGAATGTAAAATAGAAGAGTATGAAATGTGTTTTGTGAAAGCGGAACTTTATGTCAGGTTAAAGCTAGACATAATCTCCATCCACAGAGTCTAAGCTCGTCAATTGTGCACCTAAAATTTTATGGGAAAGGATACTGTTTGATGCAGTCCACCAGTGGTCCATAACAACAGTCATTCACAGTACACCTGCAGACAAATAAGAGTAGTAGTATAGTGATGGTCAACTACAAATCTATTATAGTTAAAACAGTATGCTAAAAACAGTAATTACTTTGCCTCAAAAAGGTTATCAAAGGCTGTTTCGGATATAATCACAGAAAACAAAAATTGCATGCTTTTTATTCACTATAAAAGCAAGCTATTAAAAAGTGAAATGATCTTCTCACAAATATTGCATTGCCATTTATGGTGCACCCTGACCTTAGTGATAGTTTTATGATGACAGTAATTAAATGAGGTTTAAAATCCTTTACTCTGCTCGACAGATAACAGCATTGCCACTGAAAAAAGATGGCTGTGATTAATACCTGATAGACCTGATTTGCTAGAACTCCATCTGGAATCTGAGAAGGGTCCCGCAGCATACTATTTATAAGAGTCTTGGAGGCTATGGAAGAAAAAGAAAATTGTTAGCTCAGTATGAACATATCATTAACCAGTTGTCAAAAAAAGTGAAACATACTTTTTAAAAGGAAAATGTTGGCTACACTGACAAAACAAGGTTACTTACCTGTAACTGAAGATTCTTCAAGATGTGTGGTCCCTATCTGTATGCCATTGAAGATTATGTGCATATGCTATGCGCCCGGAGCTGCAGCTTTTGAAAGTAGTACTGTTTGGGGGTCCACGCATGTGCCCTGTGCTGCCTCGTGGTCTCGCGCAAGGCCATAAAGGGTGTGGCCACCAGCATCTACAGTTCCTTCTCTACTGCAGAGCTGCTGAATCCGCAGCAGAGGGGAAGGAGGGTGGGTTTGGAATAAAGATTGGGACCACACATCTCGAAGAACCTTCAGTTACAGGTTAGTAACCTCATTTTCTTCCCTATTGTATTCTACTGAGGTTGATTAACAAGCAGTACTTATGTGGGAGGACAGCGCAAGGAGATTATGGAATGGAGGATTGCTGCTCTGAACGAATTATTTTTCACAGAATCATGCACTAGAGAATGGTGGGTACGGAACTCGACATGGCCACCTTGAATATGTCTGTGAAGGACACCTGTGGAGTGCAGCTCTAGTTGATGCTTGAGCTCTAGTGGAATGGGCCCTTCACAAGGGTATGGTTCTGGTAATTGATAGCAGCGCATAATGCACCCTGAAACTCACCTGGAGATTCTCTGGGTGGAAATGGCTTGCCTTTTCATTCTCTCCGCTATAGCAATGAAAAGGACAAGGAAATTTCCAAAAGGGCTTTGTCCGCTCAAGATAAAAAGTCAATGCCCTTCGAACATCTAATGAGTGAGGGCATGAGGCATGAGGATTGGGGAAGAAGGTAGGTAAACGTATGGGTTGATTGAGGTGGAATAAGCTTTCGTGGGTAAAAAAAAACATGCATCTGAAGAAGTGGGTTTTTTACCCACGAAAGCTTATGCCCAAATAAATCTGTTAGTCTTTAAGGTGCCACCGGACTCCTCGCTGTTTTTGTGGATACAGACTAACACGGCTACCCCTCTGATACTTGGTGCCATGCTTATGTGCATGCTTCCTTGGTTAACGGCTAGGCTCTGGTGTGGGGTCCTTAGCACTGGTACCAGCAGAGCCTGACGGAGGTTCCACAGCAGGTGAGCTCTTTGACTGTTCAGGCTGATGTATGGGGATGGGAGGGAGGGTTCCCCAACCAGGTTCCCCAGCCAGGATCCAATGCCAATCCCATGGCAATCTCCATAAGTTGTTTCCTGAAAGGGAGAGTCCAGTTCTCCTGAGTATGGGCAGGAAAGGATGTGAAATGGGTGCGACGTGGGCTTCCCCCCAAGCAGTACAAGCAACACTGGTGTTTATCGCTGATGGAAAACGAGTGAGGGCAGGAGGTACAGGTTTTGAACCTCAGCAACTCTGGCATATACTGGAGGTGGGGAGGGGTTTAAAGTTTGGCAGGAAACACTGCCGAAGCAGTGTCCCAAGTCCTAACTCAGGTACGAAGGGAAGAATCAAAAAACAAAAACAGAACAAATAAGAAATCTAAACTCTGAAGGGCACTAAAGACAGTTTTGGGAAGTGTGTCACAAGGACATTAGAAGTAGAAGCTCTGACTTGGACTATGTGGCGGTGAGAAGGAACTGGAGACGCTGGTGGCCCGCCGTGCCCTTTATCGCCTTGGGCAAGACCACAAGGTGGCACAGGGTGCATTCACAGACCGCCAAAGAGTACTACTTTCAAAAGCTCTGGGTGCATGTGCATGACTCTCAGTGGAATACAACAGAGACAATCATTAGAAGAACTCTTGATTACACAACAAGCAGTTGCAAGTATATTCCCCTCCATTTGCTAGTCACTTATCCATTCACATACGATCAAACTCTGATAATCTCAGAACCACAAAGGTATGTTATAAACACAGGGCCAAATTCTGCCTTCAGTTACACTTATGCAACCCCGTGCTCAAAAGCATTATGCACAGGAATATTTCCTAGAAAAACAGCTTAGATTTTTTAAAAGTATGAGATTAGGATTAGAGGAGAAAGATACGCAGAGCTTCAAACAGGTGTTAAATACATTAAAGATGTTGTCTGAACAGTTTTAGTGGTAGTTAGGGACCTGAAGATTCCACTTCGGCAGTTTTCAGGTTTTTGCTGCATTTGTTCAGCATCAGCACACTTATTTGCTTTTACCTAAAAATATGCTATTCTAAATTCAGAAACAATAAATGAATAAAGTCTCCCAAGCACTCTTCTTAGTCTTTTGTTATTTTTTCATACTGTAATTTTAATCTTGTTGAACAAATGGGATTTTCAATGGCCAGTATCAGGAAACACATTTAATTTTTTATTTTCATGTTTAAATATAGTCTCTGTAAAAGTCCAGCAGCCATTTCTCTTTGGACTCTTAATCTGGGCACTTTTGCATAATAATTAATAATATGAATCAAAAGATTTTGATCTAGAATGGCTCCTGTTTCAAATACCCAGACATTGGTTTTGCTTCTCAGCAAAACAGAATTTATAATATAGTAACAGAAATATTTAGAATCCCTTATTAGCCCCAAGTTAAAAAAAACCCAACAACTCTGAGAAAATGCTGTTTACACTTAGTTGGTTATATTATATGTGAACCATAAGATAACTGAGAAAACATGTTATGTAAAATTAAACAGATTTATGAAATTAACTACATAGAAACATGTAAGTTAAATATTGTATCCCCAGAATATATTTCTCAGCCACCCTTATATGTAACGCTGCAAAGATAAATAATAGAAATCATTTTAAAATGTTACATCAACAATATAGACTTCAGGTTTCAGAGTGGTAGCCATGTTAGTCTGTATGAGAAAAAAAACCAAGTACTTGTGGCACCTTAGAGACTAACAAATTTATTTGGGCATAAGCTTTCGTGGGCTAAAACCAACTTCATTGGATGCATGCAGTGGAAAATACAATAGGAAGATATATATACACACAGAGAACATGAAAAAAAATGGGGGTTGCCATACTAACTGTAACAAGACTAATCAATCAAGGTGGGCTATTATCAGTAGGAGAAAAAAAACTTTTGTAATGATAATCAAGGATGGCCCATTTCAAACAGTTGACAAGAAGGTGTGAGTAACAGTAGGGGAAAAATTTGCATGGGGAAATAGTTTTTACTTTGTGTAATGACCCATCCACTCCTGGTCTTTATTCAAGCCTAATTTAATAGTGTCCAGTTTGCAAATTAATTCCAATTCTGCAGTTTCTCGTTGGAGTCTGTTTTTGAAGTTTTTCTTGTTGGAGAATTGTGACTTTTAGGTCTGAAACTGAGTGACCAGGGAGGTTGAAGTGTTCTCTGACTGGTTTTTGAATATAGACTTCAGTTTGTCTTCTGCATTTTTCCTTTTCAGATAAAGAATAGTATCAATTAAGTAGACAGACTTTTAAAAACAGTAAGGGTAACAGAAAAAGTTGGAGTGTATTCATACCTTGATCATGATTCTGTATATATTACAAAATGGTATATAATTTAAGAGAAAATGTGGGAGAAAGGATAGGCCAGAGGATTGATAACATGGGATTTCAATCAGGTATAAACCAGACCACTAGCTGAACATCAGACACAGGTCAGTAGTGGTTGAAAGTTACTACCTGAAGATTCTTCAGTTAATCATGAGTTGGTAGTTACAGGTCAGTTTCTTGTAGAAATGCATCCACAGTACAAAAACTGTCATGCTTGGCATTAGGGTTGCCAACTTTCTACTTGCACAAAACCGAACACCCTTCCCTGACCCCTCCTCCAAGGCCCTGCCCCACCCCTTCTCCAAGGCCCCGCCCCTGCTCACTCCATCCCCCCCTCCCTCTGTTGCGCACTCTCCCCACCCTCACTCACTTGCTCATTTTCACTTGAGGTGCAGGCTCTGGGGTGGGGCCAGAAATGAGATATTCAGGGTGCAGGATGGGGCTCTGGACTGAGGCAGTGGGTCAGGATGCGAGAGGGGGTGAGGGCTCTGAGGTGGAGCCAGGGATAAGGGATTTGGGGTGCAGATGGGGGCTCCAGGCTGAGGGGACAGAGCCAAGGAGTCTGGAGTATGGGAAGGGGCTCCAAGGTGAGGCATGGGGTTGGGGTGTGGAAGGAGGTACGGGCTCTGGGCTGGGAGTGTGGGTTCCGGGGTGAGGCAGGGGGTTGGAGTGCAGGGGGTGTGTGAGGGCTCTGGCTGTGGGGCTGGGGATGAAGGATCTGGGGTGCAGGAGGGTACTCCAGGCTGGGACCGAGGGGTTTGGAAGGCGGGAGGGGTCAGGGTGCAGGTTCCGGGAGGCGCTTACCTCAAGCAGCTTCCGGAGGTGCCAGCCACTGAGAGCTGCGGAACCAGCGCTTGGGGCGGGGGCAGCGTGCAGAGCCCCCTGCCTGCCCCAAACATAGGAGTTGGAGGGGGGACATGCTGCTGTTTCCGGGAGCCGCGTGGAGCCACGGCAGCCAGGTAGCCTGCTTTAGCCCCACTGCGCTGCCGATCGGACTTTTAACAGTCTTGTCAGCATTGCTGACCGTAGCCGCCAGGGTCCTTTTTCAACCAGGCATTCCGATCGAAAACCGGACAACAGGCAACCCTATTCAGCATCCTTGTTGGTAATCTAACAAGAAAGGCCGGTTACTGAATGGGACTGGAAGCTGAACTATTTTATTACAACGAAGAACAGATACAAATTTAGGCACATTGAAACACATTGTCAGAAGGGCTTGGGATGGTCCTGTGGTTAGAACACTGGACTAACACCTGATCTACACTAAACATTTTTACCACCATAACTATGTCAGTCAGGAGTAGAAAAAAAAGTCATAGTACTACCCCACAAACATAGCTGTGCCAACAGGAGTCCAAGTGTAGATGTAATTATATCAGCCAAAAAGTCCATTTGCCAGTATAGCTTATTCCTTTTGGGAAACTGGTATAAAATATGACAAAAGAACTCTTTTGCCATTATAAGCTGCATCTCCACAAATGGAGTTTGCCAGTATAGCTCTAATAGCATATCTCATCAGCAAACTCTTTCTAGTGGAGACAAGGCCTGAGATTTAGGAGGTTCCCTGCTCTGCCGTAAATTTCCTTTTGGGCAAGTCACTTTCTCTCTCGGTGCCTCAGTTCTCCTTTAAAGAGAGGATTTTTCTCCTATTCTTTGTCTCTCTCATCATGCACCATTGAAGCTTTGGCTACATACACATATTTGTATTTTATCCACCACTGTCTGTCCCTGGTATCCCAAAGTTTAAGGTTCACACCTAAATTCATCTTACAAAGTTCTGTTCTCTCTCATGACTTATTTCCCACTTTTTGAAGAGAGTGGAAAGAAATGGAACATTGAGAGCATTAAGCATTCAATCTGTGAGTAAAATAATTTGTTTAAAAAAACCCTTCTGTTTTTCTACAGTCTTAGAATTGGAATGGAGAAAGTATATGAAAAACTGAACTAGAAGCAGAGGTGATGTAACAATTTTTATAGTGGGGGTGCTGAGAGCCATTGAACCAAAACTGTAAACCACAGAATATCAGGGTTGGAAGGGACCTCAGGATGTCATCTAGTCCAACCCCCTGCTCAAAGCAGGGCCAATCCCCAATTTTTGCCCCAGATCCCTAAAGGGCCCCCTCAAGGATTGAACTCACAACCCTGGGGTTAGCAGGCCAATGCTCAAACCACTGAGATATCCTTCCCCCCTGTATATAATGGAAATACCACCATTAGTTCTAGCACCTATGACTAGAAGCCTTCTGGAATGCATGGGATATAAATATCCCATTTCCCTTCCTCTCAGTGTACATGGTGGGTCAGTGGTGCTGCCATTTCCTCTTCAACTCATGGTTCCACTTAGGTAAATCTCCCTTTCCTTTCCCTTGTGATCCAAAGGAGCCCTGACCCCTTTTCTTCCAGCTGGACAGGCAAAGACTCACCACATTCACTTGTAGTGACAGAAAGGTGCATTTGCACAAAATGTAAGACCGAAAGAGGCAAGAGT